>NC_086100.1:97497169-97654208 GCF_963921235.1 Mobula hypostoma | reverse complement strand
GACCGTGTGTAGTGAGAGTGTCAGGAGGATAGACTGTGTGTAGTGAGATTGTCAGGAGTGATAGACAGTGTGTAGTGAGAGTGTCAGGAAGGATAGACAGTGTGTAGTGAGATTGTCAGGAGTGATAGACAGTGTGTAGTGAGAGTGTCAGGAGGGATAGACAGTGTGTAGTGAGAGTGTCAGGAGGGATAGACAGTGTGTCGTGAGATTGTCAGGAGTTATAGACCGTGTGTAGTGAGATTGTCAGGAGTGGTAGACTGTGTGTCGTGAGATTGTGAGGAAGGATAGTCAGTGTGTCGTGAGATTGTCAGGAGTGATAGACTGTGTGTAGTGAGACTGTGAGGAAGGATAGACAGTGTGTAGTGAGATTGTCAGGAGTGATAGACCGTGTGTAGTGAGAGTGTCAGGAGGGATAGACAGTGTGTCGTGAGATTGTCAGGAGTTATAGACCGTGTGTAGTGAGACTGTCAGGAAGGATGGGCAGTGTGTAGTGAGATTGTCAGGAGCGATAGACAGTGTGTAGTGAGAGTGTCAGGAGGGATAGACTGTGTGTAGTGAGAGTGTCAGGAAGGATAGACAGTGTGTCGTGAGATTGTCAGGAGTGATAGACTGTGTGTAGTGAGACTGTCAGGAAGGATGGGCAGTGTGTAGTGAGATTGTCAGGAGTGATAGACCGTGTGTAGTGAGAGTGTCAGGAGTGATAGACTGTGTGTAGTGAGAGTGTCAGGAAGGATAGACAGTGTGTCGTGAGATTGTCAGGAGTTATAGACCGTGTGTAGTGAGATTGTCAGGAGTGGTGACTGTGTGTAGTGAGATTGTGAGGAAGGATAGTCAGTGTGTCGTGAGATTGTCAGGAGTGATAGACTGTGTGTAGTGAGACTGTGAGGAAGGATAGACAGTGTGTAGTTAGATTGTCAGGAGTGATAGACCGTGTGTAGTGGGAGTGTCAGGAGGGATAGACAGTGTGTCGTGAGATTGTCAGGATTTATAGACCGTGTGTAGTGAGAGTGTCAGGAGGGATAGACTGTGTGTAGTGAGAGTGTCAGGAGGGATAGACTGTGTGTAGTGAGAGTGTCAGGAAGGATAGACAGTGTGTCGTGAGATTGTCAGGAGTGATAGACTGTGTGTAGTGAGACTGTCAGGAAGGATGGGCAGTGTGTAGTGAGATTGTCAGGAGTGATAGACCGTGTGTAGTGAGAGTGTCAGGAGGGATAGACAGTGTGTCGTGTGATTGTCAGGAGTTATAGACCGTGTGTAGTGAGATTGTCAGGAGTGGTAGACTGTGTGTAGTGAGATTGTGAGGAAGGATAGACAGTGTGTCGTGAGATTGTCAGGAGTGATAGACTGTGTGTAGTGAGACTGTGAGGAAGGATAGACAGTGTGTAGTGAGATTGTCAGGAGTGATAGACCGTGTGTAGTGAGAGTGTCAGGAGGGATAGACAGTGTGTCGTGAGATTGTCAGGAGTTATAGACCGTGTGTAGTGAGAGTGTCAAGAGTGGTAGACTGTGTGTCGTGAGATTGTGAGGAAGGATAGTCAGTGTGTCGTGAGATTGTCAGGAGTGATAGACTGTGTGTAGTGAGACTGTGAGGAAGGATAGACAGTGTGTAGTGAGATTGTCAGGAGTGATAGACCGTGTGTAGTGAGAGTGTCAGGAGGGATAGACAGTGTGTCGTGAGATTGTCAGGAGTTATAGACCGTGTGTAGTGAGACTGTCAGGAAGGATGGGCAGTGTGTAGTGAGATTGTCAGGAGCGATAGACAGTGTGTAGTGAGAGTGTCAGGAGGGATAGACTGTGTGTAGTGAGAGTGTCAGGAAGGATAGACAGTGTGTCGTGAGATTGTCAGGAGTGATAGACTGTGTGTAGTGAGACTGTCAGGAAGGATGGGCAGTGTGTAGTGAGATTGTCAGGAGTGATAGACCGTGTGTAGTGAGAGTGTCAGGAGTGATAGACTGTGTGTAGTGAGAGTGTCAGGAAGGATAGACAGTGTGTCGTGAGATTGTCAGGAGTTATAGACCGTCTGTAGTGAGATTGTCAGGAGTGGTGACTGTGTGTAGTGAGATTGTGAGGAAGGATAGTCAGTGTGTCGTGAGATTGTCAGGAGTGATAGACTGTGTGTAGTGAGACTGTGAGGAAGGATAGACAGTGTGTAGTTAGATTGTCAGGAGTGATAGACCGTGTGTAGTGGGAGTGTCAGGAGGGATAGACAGTGTGTCGTGAGATTGTCAGGAGTTATAGACCATGTGTAGTGAGACTGTCAGGAAGGATGGGCAGTGTGTAGTGAGATTGTCAGGAGTGATAGACCGTGTGTAGTGAGAGTGTCAGGAGGGATAGACTGTGTGTAGTGAGAGTGTCAGGAAGGATAGACAGTGTGTCGTGAGATTGTCAGGAGTGATAGACTGTGTGTAGTGAGACTGTCAGGAAGGATGGGCAGTGTGTAGTGAGATTGTCAGGAGTGATAGACCGTGTGTAGTGATAGTGTCAGGAGGGGTAGACAGTGTGTCGTGTGATTGTCAGGAGTTATAGACCGTGTGTAGTGAGAGTGTCAGGAGTGATAGACTGTGTGTAGTGAGACTGTCAGGAAGGATAGACAGTGTGTAGTGAGATTGTCAGGAGTGATAGACCGTGTGTAGTGAGAGTGTCAGGAGTTGTAGACCGTGTGTAGTGAGAGTGTCAGGAGTTATAGACCGTGTGTAGTGAGAGTGTCAGGAGTGATAGACTTTGTGTAGTGAGACTGTGAGGAAGGATAGACAGTGTGTCGTGAGATTGTCAGGAGTTATAGACCGTGTGTAGTGAGAGTGTCAGGAGGGATAGACCGTGTGTAGTGAGAGTGTCAGGAGGGATAGACCGTGTGTAGTGAGGGTGTCAGGAGGGATAGACTGTGTTTAGTGAGAGTGTCAGGAGGGATAGACAGTGTGTAGTGAGATTGTCAGGAAGGATGGGCAGTGTGTAGTGAGGGTGTCAGGAGGGATAGACAGTGTGTAGTGAGAGTGTCAGGAGGGATAGACTGTGTGTAGTGAGAGTGTCAGGAGGGATAGACTGTGTGTAGTGAGAGTGTCAGGAGGGATAGACAGTGTGTAGTGAGATTGTCAGGAGGGATAGACTGTGTGTAGTGAGAGTGTCAGGAGGGATAGACTGTGTGTAGTGAGAGTGTCAGGAGGGATAGACAGTGTGTCGTGAGATTGTCAGGAGTTATAGACCGTGTGTAGTGAGAGTGTCAGGAGGGATAGACTGTGTGTAGTGGGAGTGTCAGGAAGGATAGACAGTGTGTCGTGAGATTGTCAGGAGGGATAGACAGTGTGTCGTGAGATTGTCAGGAGTTATAGAGCGTGTGTAGTGAGAGTGTCAGGAGGGATAGACTGTGTGTAGTGAGAGTGTCAGGAAGGATGGACAGTGTGTCGTGAGATTGTCAGGAGTGATAGACTGTGTGTAGTGAGACTGTCAGGAAGGATAGACAGTGTGTAGTGAGATTGTCAGGAGTGATAGACCGTGTGTAGTGAGAGTGTCAGGAGGGATAGACAGTGTGTTGTGAGATTGTCAGGAGTTATAGACCGTGTGTAGTGAGAGTGTCAGGAGGGATAGACTGTGTGTAGTGAGAGTGTCAGGAGGGATAGACTGTGTGTAGTGAGAGTGTCAGGAAGGATAGACAGTGTGTCGTGAGATTGTCAGGAGTGATAGACTGTGTGTAGTGAGACTGTCAGGAAGGATGGGCAGTGTGTAGTGAGATTGTCAGGAGTGATAGACCGTGTGTAGTGATAGTGTCAGGAGGGGTAGACAGTGTGTCGTGTGATTGTCAGGAGTTATAGACCGTGTGTAGTGAGAGTGTCAGGAGTGATAGACTGTGTGTAGTGAGACTGTGAGGAAGGATAGACAGTGTGTCGTGAGATTGTCAGGAGTGATAGACTGTGTGTAGTGAGACTGTCAGGAAGGATGGGCAGTGTGTAGTGAGATTGTCAGGAGTGATAGACCGTGTGTAGTGAGAGTGTCAGGAGGGATAGACAGTGTGTCGTGTGATTGTCAGGAGTTATAGACCGTGTGTAGTGAGATTGTCAAGAGTGGTAGACTGTGTGTCGTGAGATTGTGAGGAAGGATAGTCAGTGTGTCGTGAGATTGTCAGGAGTGATAGACTGTGTGTAGTGAGACTGTGAGGAAGGATAGACAGTGTGTAGTGAGATTGTCAGGAGTGATAGACCGTGTGTAGTGAGAGTGTCAGGAGGGATAGACAGTGTGTCGTGAGATTGTCAGGAGTTATAGACCGTGTGTAGTGAGACTGTCAGGAAGGATGGGCAGTGTGTAGTGAGATTGTCAGGAGCGATAGACAGTGTGTAGTGAGAGTGTCAGGAGGGATAGACTGTGTGTAGTGAGAGTGTCAGGAAGGATAGACAGTGTGTCGTGAGATTGTCAGGAGTGATAGACTGTGTGTAGTGAGACTGTCAGGAAGGATGGGCAGTGTGTAGTGAGATTGTCAGGAGTGATAGACCGTGTGTAGTGAGAGTGTCAGGAGTGATAGACTGTGTGTAGTGAGAGTGTCAGGAAGGATAGACAGTGTGTCGTGAGATTGTCAGGAGTTATAGACCGTCTGTAGTGAGATTGTCAGGAGTGGTGACTGTGTGTAGTGAGATTGTGAGGAAGGATAGTCAGTGTGTCGTGAGATTGTCAGGAGTGATAGACTGTGTGTAGTGAGACTGTGAGGAAGGATAGACAGTGTGTAGTTAGATTGTCAGGAGTGATAGACCGTGTGTAGTGGGAGTGTCAGGAGGGATAGACAGTGTGTCGTGAGATTGTCAGGAGTTATAGACCATGTGTAGTGAGACTGTCAGGAAGGATGGGCAGTGTGTAGTGAGATTGTCAGGAGTGATAGACCGTGTGTAGTGAGAGTGTCAGGAGGGATAGACTGTGTGTAGTGAGAGTGTCAGGAAGGATAGACAGTGTGTCGTGAGATTGTCAGGAGTGATAGACTGTGTGTAGTGAGACTGTCAGGAAGGATGGGCAGTGTGTAGTGAGATTGTCAGGAGTGATAGACCGTGTGTAGTGATAGTGTCAGGAGGGGTAGACAGTGTGTCGTGTGATTGTCAGGAGTTATAGACCGTGTGTAGTGAGAGTGTCAGGAGTGATAGACTGTGTGTAGTGAGACTGTCAGGAAGGATAGACAGTGTGTAGTGAGATTGTCAGGAGTGATAGACCGTGTGTAGTGAGAGTGTCAGGAGTTGTAGACCGTGTGTAGTGAGAGTGTCAGGAGTTATAGACCGTGTGTAGTGAGAGTGTCAGGAGTGATAGACTTTGTGTAGTGAGACTGTGAGGAAGGATAGACAGTGTGTCGTGAGATTGTCAGGAGTTATAGACCGTGTGTAGTGAGAGTGTCAGGAGGGATAGACCGTGTGTAGTGAGAGTGTCAGGAGGGATAGACCGTGTGTAGTGAGGGTGTCAGGAGGGATAGACTGTGTTTAGTGAGAGTGTCAGGAGGGATAGACAGTGTGTAGTGAGATTGTCAGGAAGGATGGGCAGTGTGTAGTGAGGGTGTCAGGAGGGATAGACAGTGTGTAGTGAGAGTGTCAGGAGGGATAGACTGTGTGTAGTGAGAGTGTCAGGAGGGATAGACTGTGTGTAGTGAGAGTGTCAGGAAGGATAGACAGTGTGTCGTGAGATTGTCAGGAGTGATAGACTGTGTGTAGTGAGACTGTCAGGAAGGATAGACAGTGTGTAGTGAGATTGTCAGGAGTGATAGACCGTGTGTAGTGAGAGTGTCAGGAGGGATAGACAGTGTGTCGTGAGATTGTCAGGAGTTATAGACCGTGTGTAGTGAGAGTGTCAGGAGGGATAGACTGTGTGTAGTAAGAGTGTCAGGAAGGATAGACAGTGTGCAGTGAAATTATCAGCAAGGATAGACAGTGTGTCGTGAGATTGTCAGGAGTGATAGACTGTGTGTAGTGAGACTGTCAGGATGGATAGACTGTGTAGTGAGACTGTCAGGAGGGATAGACTGTGTGTAGTGATAGTGTCAGGAGGGGTAGACAGTGTGTCGTGTGATTGTCAGGAGTTATAGACCGTGTGTAGTGAGAGTGTCAGGAGTGATAGACTGTGTGTAGTGAGACTGTGAGGAAGGATAGACAGTGTGTCGTGAGATTGTCAGGAGTGATAGACTGTGTGTAGTGAGACTGTCAGGAAGGATAGACAGTGTGTAGTGAGATTGTCAGGAGTGATAGACCGTGTGTAGTGAGAGTGTCAGGAGGGATAGACAGTGTGTCGTGTGATTGTCAGGAGTTATAGACCGTGTGTAGTGAGATTGTCAAGAGTGGTAGACTGTGTGTCGTGAGATTGTGAGGAAGGATAGTCAGTGTGTCGTGAGATTGTCAGGAGTGATAGACTGTGTGTAGTGAGACTGTGAGGAAGGATAGACAGTGTGTAGTGAGATTGTCAGGAGTGATAGACCGTGTGTAGTGAGAGTGTCAGGAGGGATAGACAGTGTGTCGTGAGATTGTCAGGAGTTATAGACCGTGTGTAGTGAGACTGTCAGGAAGGATGGGCAGTGTGTAGTGAGATTGTCAGGAGCGATAGACAGTGTGTAGTGAGAGTGTCAGGAGGGATAGACTGTGTGTAGTGAGAGTGTCAGGAAGGATAGACAGTGTGTCGTGAGATTGTCAGGAGTGATAGACTGTGTGTAGTGAGACTGTCAGGAAGGATGGGCAGTGTGTAGTGAGATTGTCAGGAGTGATAGACCGTGTGTAGTGAGAGTGTCAGGAGTGATAGACTGTGTGTAGTGAGAGTGTCAGGAAGGATAGACAGTGTGTCGTGAGATTGTCAGGAGTTATAGACCGTCTGTAGTGAGATTGTCAGGAGTGGTGACTGTGTGTAGTGAGATTGTGAGGAAGGATAGTCAGTGTGTCGTGAGATTGTCAGGAGTGATAGACTGTGTGTAGTGAGACTGTGAGGAAGGATAGACAGTGTGTAGTTAGATTGTCAGGAGTGATAGACCGTGTGTAGTGGGAGTGTCAGGAGGGATAGACAGTGTGTCGTGAGATTGTCAGGAGTTATAGACCATGTGTAGTGAGACTGTCAGGAAGGATGGGCAGTGTGTAGTGAGATTGTCAGGAGTGATAGACCGTGTGTAGTGAGAGTGTCAGGAGGGATAGACTGTGTGTAGTGAGAGTGTCAGGAAGGATAGACAGTGTGTCGTGAGATTGTCAGGAGTGATAGACTGTGTGTAGTGAGACTGTCAGGAAGGATGGGCAGTGTGTAGTGAGATTGTCAGGAGTGATAGACCGTGTGTAGTGATAGTGTCAGGAGGGGTAGACAGTGTGTCGTGTGATTGTCAGGAGTTATAGACCGTGTGTAGTGAGAGTGTCAGGAGTGATAGACTGTGTGTAGTGAGACTGTCAGGAAGGATAGACAGTGTGTAGTGAGATTGTCAGGAGTGATAGACCGTGTGTAGTGAGAGTGTCAGGAGTTGTAGACCGTGTGTAGTGAGAGTGTCAGGAGTTATAGACCGTGTGTAGTGAGAGTGTCAGGAGTGATAGACTTTGTGTAGTGAGACTGTGAGGAAGGATAGACAGTGTGTCGTGAGATTGTCAGGAGTTATAGACCGTGTGTAGTGAGAGTGTCAGGAGGGATAGACCGTGTGTAGTGAGAGTGTCAGGAGGGATAGACCGTGTGTAGTGAGGGTGTCAGGAGGGATAGACTGTGTTTAGTGAGAGTGTCAGGAGGGATAGACAGTGTGTAGTGAGATTGTCAGGAAGGATGGGCAGTGTGTAGTGAGGGTGTCAGGAGGGATAGACAGTGTGTAGTGAGAGTGTCAGGAGGGATAGACTGTGTGTAGTGAGAGTGTCAGGAGGGATAGACTGTGTGTAGTGAGAGTGTCAGGAGGGATAGACAGTGTGTAGTGAGATTGTCAGGAGGGATAGACTGTGTGTAGTGAGAGTGTCAGGAGGGATAGACTGTGTGTAGTGAGAGTGTCAGGAGGGATAGACAGTGTGTCGTGAGATTGTCAGGAGTTATAGACCGTGTGTAGTGAGAGTGTCAGGAGGGATAGACTGTGTGTAGTGGGAGTGTCAGGAAGGATAGACAGTGTGTCGTGAGATTGTCAGGAGGGATAGACAGTGTGTCGTGAGATTGTCAGGAGTTATAGAGCGTGTGTAGTGAGAGTGTCAGGAGGGATAGACTGTGTGTAGTGAGAGTGTCAGGAAGGATAGACAGTGTGTCGTGAGATTGTCAGGAGTGATAGACTGTGTGTAGTGAGACTGTCAGGAAGGATAGACAGTGTGTAGTGAGATTGTCAGGAGTGATAGACCGTGTGTAGTGAGAGTGTCAGGAGGGATAGACAGTGTGTAGTGAGATTGTCAGGAGTTATAGACCGTGTGTAGTGAGAGTGTCAGGAGGGATAGACTGTGTGTAGTGAGAGTGTCAGGAGGGATAGACTGTGTGTAGTGAGAGTGTCAGGAAGGATAGACAGTGTGTCGTGAGATTGTCAGGAGTGATAGACTGTGTGTAGTGAGACTGTCAGGAAGGATGGGCAGTGTGTAGTGAGATTGTCAGGAGTGATAGACCGTGTGTAGTGATAGTGTCAGGAGGGGTAGACAGTGTGTCGTGTGATTGTCAGGAGTTATAGACCGTGTGTAGTGAGAGTGTCAGGAGTGATAGACTGTGTGTAGTGAGACTGTCAGGAAGGATAGACAGTGTGTCGTGAGATTGTCAGGAGTGATAGACTGTGTGTAGTGAGACTGTCAGGAAGGATGGGCAGTGTGTAGTGAGATTGTCAGGAGTGATAGACCGTGTGTAGTGAGAGTGTCAGGAGGGATAGACAGTGTGTCGTGTGATTGTCAGGAGTTATAGACCGTGTGTAGTGAGATTGTCAGGAGTGGTAGACTGTGTGTAGTGAGATTGTGAGGAAGGATAGTCAGTGTGTCGTGAGATTGTCAGGAGTGATAGACTGTGTGTAGTGAGACTGTCAGGAAGGATAGACAGTGTGTAGTGAGATTGTCAGGAGTGATAGACCGTGTGTAGTGAGAGTGTCAGGAGGGATAGACAGTGTGTCGTGAGATTGTCAGGAGTTATAGACCGTGTGTAGTGAGACTGTCAGGAAGGATGGGCAGTGTGTAGTGAGATTGTCAGGAGTGATAGACCGTGTGTAGTGAGAGTGTCAGGAGGGATAGACTGTGTGTAGTGAGAGTGTCAGGAAGGATAGACAGTGTGTCGTGAGATTGTCAGGAGTGATAGACTGTGTGTAGTGAGACTGTCAGGAAGGATGGGCAGTGTGTAGTGAGATTGTCAGGAGTGATAGACCGTGTGTAGTGATAGTGTCAGGAGGGGTAGACAGTGTGTCGTGTGATTGTCAGGAGTTATAGACCGTGTGTAGTGAGAGTGTCAGGAGTGATAGACTGTGTGTAGTGAGACTGTGAGGAAGGATAGACAGTGTGTCGTGAGATTGTCAGGAGTGATAGACTGTGTGTAGTGAGACTGTCAGGAAGGATGGGCAGTGTGCAGTGAGATTGTCAGGAGTGATAGACCGTGTGTAGTGAGAGTGTCAGGAGGGATAGACAGTGTGTCGTGTGATTGTCAGGAGTTATAGACCGTGTGTAGTGAGATTGTCAAGAGTGGTAGACTGTGTGTAGTGAGATTGTGAGGAAGGATAGTCAGTGTGTCGTGAGATTGTCAGGAGTGATAGACTGTGTGTAGTGAGACTGTGAGGAAGGATAGACAGTGTGTAGTGAGATTGTCAGGAGTGATAGACCGTGTGTAGTGAGAGTGTCAGGAGGGATAGACAGTGTGTCGTGAGATTGTCAGGAGTTATAGACCGTGTGTAGTGAGACTGTCAGGAAGGATGGGCAGTGTGTAGTGATATTGTCAGGAGTGATAGACCGTGTGTAGTGAGAGTGTCAGGAGGGATAGACTGTGTGTAGTGAGAGTGTCAGGAAGGATAGACAGTGTGTCGTGAGATTGTCAGGAGTGATAGACTGTGTGTAGTGAGACTGTCAGGAAGGATGGGCAGTGTGTAGTGAGATTGTCAGGAGTGATAGACCGTGTGTAGTGAGAGTGTCAGGAGTGATAGACTGTGTGTAGTGAGAGTGTCAGGAAGGATAGACAGTGTGTCGTGAGATTGTCAGGAGTTATAGACCGTGTGTAGTGAGATTGTCAGGAGTGGTGACTGTGTGTAGTGAGATTGTGAGGAAGGATAGTCAGTGTGTCGTGAGATTGTCAGGAGTGATAGACTGTGTGTAGTGAGACTGTGAGGAAGGATAGACAGTGTGTAGTGAGATTGTCAGGAGTGATAGACCGTGTGTAGTGAGAGTGTCAGGAGGGATAGACAGTGTGTCGTGAGATTGTCAGGAGTTATAGACCGTGTGTAGTGAGACTGTCAGGAAGGATGGGCAGTGTGTAGTGAGATTGTCAGGAGTGATAGACCGTGTGTAGTGAGAGTGTCAGGAGGGATAGACTGTGTGTAGTGAGAGTGTCAGGAAGGATAGACAGTGTGTCGTGAGATTGTCAGGAGTGATAGACTGTGTGTAGTGAGACTGTCAGGAAGGATAGACAGTGTGTAGTGAGATTGTCAGGAGTGATAGACCGTGTGTAGTGAGAGTGTCAGGAGTTGTAGACCGTGTGTAGTGAGATTGTCAGGAGTTATAGACCGTGTGTAGTGAGAGTGTCAGGAGGGATAGACAGTGTGTCGTGAGATTGTCAGGAGTTATAGACCGTGTGTAGTGAGAGTGTCAGGAGGGATAGACTGTGTGTTGTGGGAGTGTCAGGAAGGATAGACAGTGTGTCGTGAGATTGTCAGGAGGGATAGACAGTGTGTCGTGAGATTGTCAGAAGTTATAGAGCGTGTGTAGTGAGAGTGTCAGGAGGGATAGACTGTGTGTAGTGAGAGTGTCAGGAAGGATGGACAGTGTGTCGTGAGATTGTCAGGAGTGATAGACTGTGTGTAGTGAGACTGTCAGGAAGGATAGACAGTGTGTAGTGAGATTGTCAGGAGTGATAGACCGTGTGTAGTGAGAGTGTCAGGAGGGATAGACAGTGTGTTGTGAGATTGTCAGGAGTTATAGACCGTGTGTAGTGAGAGTGTCAGGAGGGATAGACTGTGTGTAGTGAGAGTGTCAGGAGGGATAGACTGTGTGTAGTGAGAGTGTCAGGAAGGATAGACAGTGTGTCGTGAGATTGTCAGGAGTGATAGACTGTGTGTAGTGAGACTGTCAGGAAGGATGGGCAGTGTGTAGTGAGATTGTCAGGAGTGATAGACCGTGTGTAGTGAGAGTGTCAGGAGGGGTAGACAGTGTGTCGTGTGATTGTCAGGAGTTATAGACCGTGTGTAGTGAGAGTGTCAGGAGTGATAGACTGTGTGTAGTGAGACTGTGAGGAAGGATAGACAGTGTGTCGTGAGATTGTCAGGAGTGATAGACTGTGTGTAGTGAGACTGTCAGGAAGGATGGGCA
Source organism: Mobula hypostoma (assembly GCF_963921235.1). Classification (NCBI taxonomy): domain Eukaryota; kingdom Metazoa; phylum Chordata; class Chondrichthyes; order Myliobatiformes; family Myliobatidae; genus Mobula; species Mobula hypostoma. The sequence goes on along the minus strand of NC_086100.1, from coordinate 97,642,788 downwards.
GTGTGTAGTGAGATTGTCAGGAGTGATAGACCGTGTGTAGTGAGAGTGTCAGGAGGGATAGACAGTGTGTCGTGTGATTGTCAGGAGTTATAGACCGTGTGTAGTGAGATTGTCAGGAGTGATAGACTGTGTGTAGTGAGATTGTGAGGAAGGATATTCAGTGTGTCGTGAGATTGTCAGGAGTGATAGACTGTGTGTAGTGAGACTGTGAGGAAGGATAGACAGTGTGTAGTGAGATTGTCAGGAGTGATAGACCGTGTGTAGTGAGAGTGTCAGGAGGGATAGACAGTGTGTCGTGAGATTGTCAGGAGTTATAGACCGTGTGTAGTGAGACTGTCAGGAAGGATGGGCAGTGTGTAGTGAGATTGTCAGGAGTGATAGACCGTGTGTAGTGAGAGTGTCAGGAGGGATAGACTGTGTGTAGTGAGAGTGTCAGGAAGGATAGACAGTGTGTCGTGAGATTGTCAGGAGTGATAGACTGTGTGTAGTGAGACTGTCAGGAAGGATGGGCAGTGTGCAGTGTAGTGAGATTGTCAGGAGTGATAGACCGTGTGTAGTGAGAGTGTCAGGAGGGATAGACAGTGTGTAGTGAGATTGTCAGGAGTTATAGACCGTGTGTAGTGAGAGTGTCAGGAGGGATAGACTGTGTGTAGTGAGACTGTCAGGAAGGATAGACAGTGTGTAGTGAGATTGTTAGAAAGGACGGATAGTTTGTAGTGAGAGTGTCAGGAAGGATAGACAGTGTGTCGTGAGATTGTCAGGAGTGATAGACTGTGTGTAGTGAGACTGTCAGGAAGGATAGACAGTGTGTAGTGAGATTGTCAGGAGTGATAGACCGTGTGTAGTGAGAGTGTCAGGAGGGATAGACAGTGTGTCGTGAGATTGTCAGGAGTTATAGACCGTGTGTAGTGAGAGTGTCAGGAGGGATAGACAGTGTGTCGTGAGATTGTCAGGAGTTATAGACAGTGTGTAGTGAGAGTGTCAGGAGGGATAGACTGTGTGTAGTGAGAGTGTCAGGAAGGATAGACAGTGTGTCGTGAGATTGTCAGGAGGGATAGACAGTGTGTCGTGTGATTGTCAGGAGTTATAGAGCGTGTGTAGTGAGAGTGTCAGGAGGGATAGACTGTGTGTAGTGAGAGTGTCAGGAAGGATAGACAGTGTGTCGTGAGATTGTCAGGAGTGATAGACTGTGTGTAGTGAGACTGTCAGGAAGGATGGGCAGTGTGTAGTGAGATTGTCAGGAGTAATAGACCGTGTGTAGTGAGAGTGTCAGGAAGGATAGACAGTGTGTCGTGAGATTGTCAGGAGTTATAGACTGTGTGTAGTGAGACTGTCAGGAGTGGTGACTGTGTGTAGTGAGATTGTGAGGAATGATAGTCAGTGTGTCGTGAGATTGTCAGGAGTGATAGACTGTGTGTAGTGAGACTGTGAGGAAGGATAGACAGTGTGTAGTGAGATTGTCAGGAGTGATAGACCGAGTGTAGTGAGAGTGTCAGGAGGGATAGACAGTGTGTCGTGTGATTGTCAGGAGTTATAGACCGTGTGTAGTGAGAGTGTCAGGAGTGATAGACTGTGTGTAGTGAGACTGTGAGGAAGGATAGACAGTGTGTCGTGAGATTGTCAGGAGTGATAGACTGTGTGTAGTGAGACTGTCAGGAAGGATGGGCAGTGTGTAGTGAGATTGTCAGGAGTGATAGACCGTGTGTAGTGATAGTGTCAGGAGGGGTAGACAGTGTGTCGTGTGATTGTCAGGAGTTATAGACCGTGTGTAGTGAGAGTGTCAGGAGTGATAGACTGTGTGTAGTGAGACTGTGAGGAAGGATAGACAGTGTGTCGTGAGATTGTCAGGAGTGATAGACTGTGTGTAGTGAGACTGTGAGGAAGGATGGGCAGTGTGTAGTGAGATTGTCAGGAGTGATAGACCGTGTGTAGTGATAGTGTCAGGAGGGGTAGACAGTGTGTCGTGTGATTGTCAGGAGTTATAGACCGTGTGTAGTGAGAGTGTCAGGAGTGATAGACTGTGTGTAGTGAGACTGTGAGGAAGGATAGACAGTGTGTAGTGAGATTGTCAGGAGTGATAGACCGTGTGTAGTGAGAGTGTCAGGAGGGATAGACAGTGTGTCGTGAGATTGTCAGGAGTTATAGACCGTGTGTAGTGAGAGTGTCAGGAGGGATAGACAGTGTGTCGTGAGATTGTCAGGAGTTATAGACCGTGTGTAGTGAGATTGTCAGGAGTGGTAGACTGTGTGTAGTGAGATTGTGAGGAAGGATAGTCAGTGTGTCGTGAGATTGTCAGGAGTGATAGACTGTGTGTAGTGAGACTGTGAGGAAGGATAGACCGTGTGTAGTGAGATTGTCAGGAGTGATAGACCGTGTGTAGTGAGAGTGTCAGGAAGGATAGACAGTGTGTCGTGAGATTGTCAGGAGTTATAGACCGTGTGTAGTGAGACTGTCAGGAAGGATGGGCAGTGTGTAGTGAGATTGTCAGGAGTGATAGACCGTGTGTAGTGAGAGTGTCAGGAGGGATAGACTGTGTGTAGTGAGAGTGTCAGGAAGGATAGACAGTGTGTCGTGAGATTGTCAGGAGTGATAGACTGTGTGTAGTGAGACTGTCAGGAAGGATGGGCAGTGTGTAGTGAGATTGTCAGGAGTGATAGACCGTGTGTAGTGATAGTGTCAGGAGGGGTAGACAGTGTGTCGTGTGATTGTCAGGAGTTATAGACCGTATGTAGTGAGAGTGTCAGGAGTGATAGACTGTGTGTAGTGAGACTGTGAGGAAGGATAGACAGTGTGTAGTGAGATTGTCAGGAGTGATAGACCGTGTGTAGTGAGAGTGTCAGGAGTTATAGACCGTGTGTAGTGAGAGTGTCAGGAGTGATAGACTTTGTGTAGTGAGACTGTGAGGAAGGATAGACAATGTGTAGTGAGATTGTCAGGAGTGATAGACCGTGTGTAGTGAGAGTGTCAGGAGGGATAGACAGTGTGTCGTGAGATTGTCAGCAGTTATAGACGGTGTGTAGTGAGAGTGTCAGGAGGGATAGACTGTGTGTAGTGGGAGTGTCAGGAAGGATAGACAGTGTGTCGTGAGATTGTCAGGAGTGATAGACTGTGTGTTGTGAGACTGTCAGGAAGGATGGGCAGTGTGTAGTGAGATTGTCAGGAGTGATAGACCGTGTGTAGTGAGAGTGTCAGGAGGGATAGACTGTGTGTAGTGAGAGTGTCAGGAAGGATAGACAGTGTGTCGTGAGATTGTCAGGAGTGATAGACTGTGTGTAGTGAGACTGTCAGGAAGGATGGGCAGTGTGTAGTGAGATTGTCAGGAGTGATAGACCGTGTGTAGTGATAGTGTCAGGAGGAGTAGCCAGTGTGTCGTGTGATTGTCAGGAGTTATAGACCGTGTGTAGTGAGAGTGTCAGGAGTGATAGACCGTGTGTAGTGATAGTGTCAGGAGGGGTAGACAGTGTGTCGTGTGATTGTCAGGAGTTATAGACCGTGTGTAGTGAGAGTGTCAGGAGTGATAGACTGTGTGTAGTGAGACTGTGAGGAAGGATAGACAGTGTGTAGTGAGATTGTCAGGAGTGATAGACCGTGTGTAGTGAGAGTGTCAGGAGTTATAGACCGTGTGTAGTGAGAGTGTCAGGAGTGATAGACTTTGTGTAGTGAGACTGTGAGGAAGGATAGACAGTGTGTCGTGAGATTGTCAGGAGTTATAGACCGTGTGTAGTGAGAGTGTCAGGAGGGATAGACCGTGTGTAGTGAGAGTGTCAGGAGGGATAGACCGTGTGTAGTGAGAGTGTCAGGAGGGATAGACTGTGTTTAGTGAGAGTGTCAGGAGGGATAGACAGTGTGTAGTGAGATTGTCAGGAAGGATGGGCAGTGTGTAGTGAGAGTGTCAGGAGGGATAGACAGTGTGTAGTGAGAGTGTCAGGAGGGATAGACTGTGTGTAGTGAGAGTGTCAGGAAGGATAGACAGTGTGTCGTGAGATTGTCAGGAGTGATAGACTGTGTGTAGTGAGACTGTCAGGAAGGATGGGCAGTGTGTAGTGAGATTGTCAGGAGTGATAGACCGTGTGTAGTGATAGTGTCAGGAGGGGTAGACAGTGTGTCGTGTGATTGTCAGGAGTTATAGACCGTGTGTAGTGAGAGTGTCAGGAGTGATAGACTGTGTGTAGTGAGACTGTGAGGAAGGATAGACAGTGTGTAGTGAGATTGTCAGGAGTTATAGACCGTGTGCAGTGAGAGTGTCAGGAGTGATAGACTTTGTGTAGTGAGACTGTGAGGAAGGATAGACAATGTGTAGTGAGATTGTCAGGAGTGATAGACCGTGTGTAGTGAGAGTGTCAGGAGGGATAGACAGTGTGTCGTGAGATTGTCAGGAGTTATAGACCGTGTGTAGTGAGAGTGTCTGGAGGGATAGACTGTGTGTAGTGAGAGTGTCAGGAAGGATAGACAGTGTGTCGTGAGATTGTCAGGAGTGATAGACTGTGTGTAGTGAGACTGTCAGGAAGGATGGGCAGTGTGTAGTGAGATTGTCAGGAGTGATAGACCGTGTGTAGTGATAGTGTCAGGAGGGGTAGACAGTGTGTCGTGTGATTGTCAGGAGTTATAGACCGTGTGTAGTGAGAGTGTCAGGAGTGATAGACTGTGTGTAGTGAGACTGTGAGGAAGGATAGACAGTGTGTAGTGAGATTGTCAGGAGTGATAGACCGTGTGTAGTGAGAGTGTCAGGAGTTATAGACCGTGTGTAGTGAGAGTGTCAGGAGTGATAGACTTTGTGTAGTGAGACTGTGAGGAAGGATAGACAGTGTGTCGTGAGATTGTCAGGAGTTATAGACCGTGTGTAGTGAGAGTGTCAGGAGGGATAGACCGTGTGTAGTGAGAGTGTCAGGAGGGATAGACCGTGTGTAGTGAGGGTGTCAGGAGGGATAGACTGTGTTTAGTGAGAGTGTCAGGAGGGATAGACAGTGTGTAGTGAGATTGTCAGGAAGGATGGGCAGTGTGTAGTGAGGGTGTCAGGAGGGATAGACAGTGTGTAGTGAGAGTGTCAGGAGGGATAGACTGTGTGTAGTGAGAGTGTCAGGAGGGATAGACTGTGTGTAGTGAGAGTGTCAGGAGGGATAGACAGTGTGTAGTGAGATTGTCAGGAGGGATAGACTGTGTGTAGTGAGAGTGTCAGGAGGGATAGACTGTGTGTAGTGAGAGTGTCAGGATGGATAGACAGTGTGTAGTGAGATTGTCAGGAGGGATAGACTGTGTGTAGTGAGAGTGTCAGGAGGGATAGACTGTGTGTAGTGAGAGTGTCAGGATGGATAGACAGTGTGTAGTGAGATTGTCAGGAAGGATGGGCAGTGTGTAGTGAGAGTGTCAGGAGGGATAGACTGTGTTTAGTGAGAGTGTCAGGAGGTATAGACTGTGTTTAGTGAGAGTGTCAGGAAGGACGGGCAGATGTTGGTGGAAAATTGCAGTCAGTGGGATGAGTAGCAGTGTGAAAGGGTACAAAATTGAAAAGAGTGATAAATACAGCACTGAACGTTTGCATTCAAATAAATCATAGTTGATGAAATAAATAGATGTAGTCTGGCTGGTACAATCTTATGGTCATCACTGCGTTGTGGCGGAAAGGAGAATAGTGTTGGGAAGGCAACATCCAAAAATACATGCTGTATCAAACGGACGGGCCTTTAGCTGGAGGGTGTGGCATGGCTCTGTCGTTTGAAACATGAAATCAAATCCTTACCAAGATGTAACATAGGATCCGAAGATGTAGAATCCTTGTGGATAGAGGTAAGAAACTGCAAAGGTATAAAGACCCTGATGGAGTTGTATACAGACCTCCGAACAGTAGCCAGGATGCGGCTTACAAATTACAAGGGGAAATACAAAAGGCATATCAAATTGGCAATGTTACTGTAGTCATGGGGGATTTCAATATGCAGATTGGGGCAAATCTGTTGGTGCTGAATGCCAATACTTATAGAATGCTGATGAGATGTTATTTTAGAGCAGCTTATGGTTGAGCCTGCTGGGGAATCAGCTACTCTAGATTGTGTGTTGTCTAATGAACCAGATTTGATTAGGGAGCTTAATGTAAAGGAAACCTTGTGAGTCACTGATCATAATTTCATAGATTCACCCTGCAATTTGAGAGTGAGGAGCTAAAATCGGGTGTATTAGTATTACGGTGGAGTAAAGGGAATTACAGAGACGTGGCAGAGGAGCTGGCCAAAGTTGGTTGGAAGGGAACACTGACAAGGATGACAGCAGAACAGCAATGGTTGGAATTTCTGAGAAATTCGGAAGGCGCATGGTAAATGCATCGTAAAGAAGGTGAAGTATTCTAAAGGCAGGGTGACCCAACCATGGCTGACAAGGAAAGTCAAAGCCAACAAAAAAGCAAGAATGTGTATGATGTAAGGAAAAAAATTAGTCTGGAGTTAGAGGATTGGGAAACTTTTAAAACCCATCAAAAGGCAACTGAAAAAAGCCATGGGTGGGGGAATGATGAAATTAAATTTAAGCTAGCCAATAATATTAGAGGATGCCAGAAGTTTTTCAGATATAGAGTAAGAGGCAAGAGTAAGTATTCAACTGCTGGAAAATAACCCTGGAGAGATGGTACTGGGGGAGAACAAAATAGTGGATGAACTGAATAAGTATTTTGCAATAGTCTTCACTGTGGAAGACATTAGCAGTATGTCAAAGTTTGAGAGTGTCAAAGGGCAGAAGTGAGTGCAGATGCTATTGCTAGGGGAAAAGATGCTTGGGAAGCTGAAAGGTCTGCTTAACAAGATAAGAGCCCGGGGTATTACAGGAGAGATGTTAGCATGGATACAACATTGGATGATTAGAGGAAATAGGGGGAGCCTTTTCTGATTGGCTGCTAGTGACTAACAGCTTTCTGTAGGAGGTGATGTTGGGACCTCTTTTTACATTGTATTCAATGATTTCGATGACAGAACTGATGGCTTTGTGGCCATGTTTACGGATGATACATAGTTAGTTGGAGGGGCAGGTAGAGTTGAGAAAGCAGAGGCTGCAGAAAGACTTGGACAGATGAGTAGAATGGGCAAAGAAGTGGCAGAAGTGTATGGTCATGCACTGTGGTAGAAAGAATAAAAGCATGAACTATTTTCTAAATGGAGAGACAATTCAAAAATCTGAACTAGAGGGATTTAGGAGTCCTCATGCAGGATTCCCTAAATGTTAATTTGCAAGTTGAGTCACTGTTGAGGAAGGCAGATGAAATGTTAGCATTCATTTCGAAAGGACTAGAATATAAAAGCAACAATTTAATGTTGAGAATTTATAAAACACACGTATGGCTTTACTTGGCATATTGTGAGCAGTTTTGGGGCCCCTTAAGAAAGGATGTGCAGACATTGGAGGTGGTTCAGAGGACGTTCACAAGAATGATTCCGGGAATGAAAGGGTTAATCAAATGAGTGATTGATTGTTCTGGAATTGGATTGATTGTCACTGGAATTTAGAAGAATGAGGGAGAATCTCATCAAAACCTATGTATTGGGTGTACTTGAGGTGGAGGTTGATAAGTTCTTAATTAATCAGTGTGTGAAAGGTTACGAGGAGAAAGCAGGAGAATGGACTTGAGAGGGAAATGGCTCAGACAGGATGAAATGACAGAGCAGACTCGATGGGCCAAATGGCCTAATTCTGCTCTTAGTTCACTCCAAGGAACTTGAAGCTCCCAACCCTCTCAACATGAGCTTATGTACTTCCCCCTTCCAGAAGTCAATGACCACCTCGATTGTTTTGATGACATTGAGGGAAAAGTTGTTGTCATGACACTGTCACGAACCCCATGATGGGTTGAAAAGGACCAGCAGAAATGGAACACACCTGGAGTCTGGTTTACTATAAACTAAGACTACAAACATATATTTATTACTACTACGAACTTATATCATTAAACCGGATAATACGATACGGGTTATAAACTATTATTTATGTATATATTCGTAAATGTGTGTGTGGATACAAAAATAAGTTATAGTCCGGGAGGTAGATATCAGTCTTACGGTGTCAGGTAAGTTTAAGCAGTTCAGTTCACTTTGTGTTGTGTCGAGTTGAATTGATGGAGAGAGAGAGAGAGTTAATTGAGTTGATGTTCAAGTTGGCAGCTTTAGTTGTTCTTGCTTCCGAAGTCTTCAGAGTCACTTGGTGTGACCCCCACACAGACACAGATGGACAGAGCCCCTTCTAGGGAACGGTCTACTAACCCACCGCATGGGTTCACCACCAGCAGACCCCCACAGGCAAGCTCTTACCTGCACTGGTAATCACGGGTCAAGATTAATCAGTCCGTGGCCTCCACCCTCATGGTGGTCTTAAACTCCACCAGTGGTTTCTCCGGTAGCTTCCCCAGTTCTCTTGTGTTGTGTCTCCTCTGTGTTATCAGACAAAAGGATCAACTTTTATAATACATCCGAAATTCCAACTGTCCGTTAGCTCAACTGCTCTGAGCTGTTACCATGGTGACTTCCCAGCTCGTGTCTCAGCTGGCGCCATACTCTCTCTCTCTCAAGGTCACAATTAAAAGTGTTATCAAAACAAAGTCAAAGTCCTCTCTCTTTTAATTGCCTCCTTGTTCATTAGACTGCTGAATTTTCTTGCAGTTTCTCACCTGCTTGACAGCTTCCCCCTTTGGGAAAATTTTGATCTTCGAGCAAAATTTTGCTCATTCACGGATTCTACACACCAAGCACTACATTCTACTTCACAAAGTGTACATTACGCATTTACACAGTTCATCAGCATTTCTAACAGCAGGATAGGCAATCCGCAATGACATTGTCCATACTCTTTAAGTGTCTTATCTCGATATCAAACTGCTGTAAACACAGGCTCCAGTTTAATAAATGTCGATTTTGATCTTTAATCTTATCTAAAAACACCGAAGGGTTGTGGTCAGTGCACACCACTAACGGCTTTTCTGCAGGACTGACATAAACCTCGAAATGTTGTAATGCAAAAATGAGGGACAGCAATTCCTTTTCTATTGTCAAGTAATTTTTCTGGTGCACATTAAACTTTTTGGAAAAGTATGCCACCAGATGTTCAATACCATCGTCCCCTCTCTGTAATAGCACTGCCGCTGCAGATTTATCACCAGCGTCCGTCGCTAGGGAGAATGGCTTAGTGAAGTCTGGTGCCTTTAGCACTGGATGGTGATACAGGATACCCTTTAACCGTTCCAATGCCTCTTGGTAACGCTCATCCCACACATAATTGTTCACTCTTTCTCAACAGTTTTGTCAGTGGAAGGGCAATATCTGCAAAGTTCTTGCAAAATTTTCGATAATACCCCACCATACCTAAAAGCCTTCTCATGCTCTCTTACTCGTTGGAATGGGGACATCAGCGATAGCCTGAACTTTCCCTTTCACAGGCGCCAGTTGACCCTGGCCCACTACGTAACCAAGATATGTGACCCTGGCGTGACCAAACTCACTCTTGGCAAGGTTCACTGTCAGACTAGCTTTAGAGAGTCAATTAAATAATTTCTCTACTGTTACAATGTGTTCCTCCCACGTGCTGTTCCATACTACTAAATCGTCAATGTATGCCCCAGTATTCTTCAAGCCTTGAATCACAGGGTTTATCATACGTTGGAATATCCCAGGGGCATTTTTCATACCAAAAAGCATCACATTATACTCGTACAACCCAGAGGGGGTGACAAATGCCGATATCTCTCGAGCCCTATCGGTTAAGGGAACGCACCAGTACCCTTTTAGCAGGTCAATTTTTGTTAGGTACTTAGCCTTTCCCATCCTATCGATGTAGTCATCTATTCTGGGAATAGGGTAAGCATCTGTTTTGGTTATTGCGTTGACCTTTCTATATTCTGTGCAAAATCTCATTGTACCATCGGGCTTGGGAACTATCACGCACGGGGAAGCCCACCCAGAGGTGGATGGCCTGATAATACCATTGGCCAACGTAGAAACATAGAAAATAGGTGCAGGAGTAGGCCATTCGGCCCTTCGAGCCTGCACTGCCGTTCAGTATGATCATGGCTGATCATCCAACTCAGAACCCTGTACCAGCCTTCTCTCCATACCCCCTGATCTCTTTAGCCACAAGGCCCATATCTAACTCCCTCTTAAATATAGCCAATGAACTGGCCTCAACTGTTTCCTGTGGCAGAGAATTCCACAGATTCACCACTCTCTGTGTGAAGAAGTTTTTCCTCATCTTGGTCCTAAAAGGCTTCCCCTTTATCCTCAAACTGTGACCCCTCGTTCTGGACTTCCCCAACATCGGGAACAATCTTCCTGCATCTAGCCTGTCCAATCCCTTTAGGATTTTATACGTTTTAATAAGATCCCCCCTCAATCTTCTAAATTCCAACGAGTATAAGCCAAGTCAATCCAGTCTTTCATCATATGAAAGTCCTGCCATCCCAGGTATCAATCTGGTGAACCTTCTTTGTACTCCCTCTATGGCAAGAATGTCTTTCCTCAGATTAGGGGACCAATACTGCAGGTGTGGTCTCACCAAGGCCTTGTACAACTGCAGTAGTACCTCCCTGCTCCCGTACTCGAATCCTCTCACTATAAATGCCAGCATACCATTCACCTTTTTCACCGCCTGCTGTACCTGCATGCCCACTTTCAATGACTGGTGTATAATGACACCCAGGTCTCGTTGCACCTCCCCTTTTCCTAATCGGCCACCATTCAGATAATAATCTGTTTTCCTGTTTTTGCCACCAAAGTGGATAACCTCACAATTATCCACATTCAATTGCATCTGCCATGAATTTGCCCACTCACCTAACCTATCCAAGTCACCCTGCATCCTCTTAGCATCCTCCTCACAGCTAACACTGCCAACCAGCTTCGTGTCATCCGCAAACTTGGAGATGCTGCATTTAATTCCCTCATCTAAGTCATTAATATATATTGTAAACTACTGAGGTCCCAGCACTGAGCCTTGCAGTACCCCACTAGTCACTGCCTGCCATTCTGAAAAGGTCCCGTTTATTCCCACTCTTTGCTTCCTGTCTGCAAACCAATTCTCTGTCCACATCAATACCTTACCCCCAATACTGTGTGCTTTAAGTTTGCACACTAATCTGCTGTGAGGGACCTTGTCAAAAGCCTTTTGAAAATCCAAATATACCACATCCACTGGTTCTCCCCTATCCACTCTACTAGTTACATCCTCAAAAAATTCTATGAGATTCATCAGACATGATTTTCCTTTCACAAATCCATGCTGACTTTGTCCGATGATTTCACCTCTTTCCAAATGTGCTGCTATCACATCTTTGATAACTGACTCTAGCAGTTTCCCCACCACCGATGTTAGGCTAACCGGTCTATAATTCTCTGGTTTCTCTCTCCCTCCTTTTTTAAAAAGTGGGGTTACATTAGCCACCCTCCAATCCTCAGGAACTAGTCCAGAGTCTAAAGAGTTTTGAAAAATTATCACTAATGTATCCACTATTTCTTGGGCTACTTCCTTAAGCACTCTGGGATGCAGACCATCTGGCCCTGAGGATTTATCTGCCTTTAATCCCTTCAATTTACCTAACATCACTTCCCTACTAACATGTATTTCCCTCAGTTCCTCTATCTCACTGGACCCTCTGTCCCCTACTATTTCCGGAAGATTATTTATGTCCTCCTTAGTGAAGACAGATCCAAAGTAGTTATTCAATTGATTTGCCATGTCCTTGTTCCCCATAATCAATTCACCTGTTTCTATCTGTAGGGGACCTATATTTGTCTTAACCAATCTTTTTCTTTTCACATATCTATAAAAACTTTTACAGTCAGTTTTTAAGTTCCCTGCTAGTTTTCTCTCATAATCTTTTTTCCCCTTCCTAATTTAGCCCTTTGTCCTCCTCTACTGGACTCTGAATTTCTCCCAGTCCTCAAGTGAGCCACTTTTTCTGGCTAATTTGTATGCTTCTTCTTTGGAATTGATACTATCCCTAATTTCCCTTGTCAGCCACGGGTGCACTACCTTCCTTGATTTATTCTTTTGCCAAACTGGGATGAACAATTGTTGTAGTTCATCCATGCAATCTTTAAATGCTTGCCATTGCATATCCACCGTCAATCCTTTAAGTGTCATTTGCCAGTCTATCTTAGCTAATTCATGTCTCATACCTTCAAAGTTACTCTTCTTTATGTTCAGAACCTTTGTTCTCCATCTTAATGAAGAATTCCACCATATTATGGTCACTCTTACCCAAGGGGCCTCTCACGACAAGATTGCTAATTAACCCTTCCTCATTGCTCAATACCCAGTCTAGAATAGCCTGCTCTCTAGTTGGTTCAAAAAACCATCCCGCATACATTCCAAGAAATCCTCTTCCTCAGCACCCTTACCAATTTGGTTCACCCAATCTATATGTAGATTGAAGTCACCCATTATAACTGCTGTTCCTTTATTGCACACATTTCTAATTTCCTGTTTAATACCATCCCCAACCTCACTACTACTGTTGGGTGGCCTGTACACAACTCCCACCAGCATTTTCTGCCCCTTAGTGTTATGCAGCTCTACCCATATCGATTCTACATCCTCCCAGCTAATGTCCTTCCTTTCTATTGCATTAATCTCCTCTCTAACCAGCAATGCTACCCCACCTCCTTTTCTTTCATGTCTATACCCCCTGAATATTGAATATCCCTGAATGTTGAGCTCCCATCCTTGGTCACCTTGGAGCTATGTCTCTGTGATCCCAACTATATCATATTCATTAATAACAATCTGCACTTTTAATTCATCCACCTTGTTACAAATGCTCCTTGCATTGACACACAAAGCCTTCAGGCTCGCTCTTACAACACTCTTAGCCCTTATACAATTATGTTGGAAAGTGGCCCTTTTTGATTTTTGCCCTGGATTTGCCGGCCTGCCACTTTTACTTTTCTCCTTACTACTTTTTGCTTCTACCCTCATTTTACACCCCTCTGTCTCTCTGCACTGGTTCCCATCCCACTGTTGTGAACTGACCTCCTCTCTCCTAGTCTCTTTAATTTGATTCCCACCCCCCAACCATTCTAGTTTAAAGTCACCTCAGTAGCCCTCGCAAATCTCCCCGCCAGGATATTAGTCCCCCTAGGATTTAAGTGTAACCCGTCCTTTTTGTACAGGTCACGTCTGCACCAAAAGAGGTCCCAATGATCCAAAAACTTGAATCCCTGCCCCCTGCTCCAATCCCTCAGCCACACATTTAACCTCCACCTCATCGCATTCCTACTCTCACTGTCGCGTGGCACAGGCAGTAATCCCAAGATTGCTACCTTTGCGGTCCTTTTTCTCAACTCCCTTCCTAACTCCCTATATTCTCCTTTCAGGACCTCTTCCCTTTTCCTACCTATGTCATTGGTACCTATATGTACCACGACCTCTGGCTCCTCTCCCTTTCACTTCAGGATATCTTGGACATGATCAGAAATATCCCGGACCCTGGCACCAGGGAGGCAAACTACTATCCGGGTCTCCTGACTGCGTCCACAGAATCGCCTATCTGACCCCCTTACTATCGAGTCCCCTATTACAACTGCCCTCCTCTTCCTTGCCCTACCCTTCTGAGCTACAGGGCCGGACTCTGTGCCGGAGGCACGGCCACTGTTGCTTCCCCCAGGTAAGCTGTCCCCCCCAACAGTACTCAAACAGGAGTACCTATTGTCAAGGGGCACAGCCACCGGGGTACTCCCTATTACCTGACTCTTCCCCTTCCCCCTCCTAACCGTGACCCACTTGTCTGCCTTCCGTGGCCCCGGTGTGACCACCTGCCTGTAACTCCTCTCTATCAACTCCTCACTCTCCCTGACCAGACAAAGGTCATCGAGCTGCAGCTCCAGTTCCCTAACGCGGTCCCTTAGGAGCTGCATTTCGGTGCACCTAGCACAGATGTGGACGTCCGGGAGGCTTGGAGACTCCAGGGCCTCCCACATCCAGCACCGAGAACAACAAACTGCCCTCACACTCATACTGCCCCTCTCCTCAAATAACAACAGAAAATGAATACCAAACCTTCCTCGCCTCGCCCGTTTCCGCCTAAGCCCGTTGAGCCGAAGCCCTTAAGCTTCACTCTGCTCCCGGCTCACTCCACCGCCCACAAACTACGCTGCCCACCGTATGAGGCTCTGTTCCTTTTAAATCTTCCGCACTTCACTGCCTACATCACACGCCTGCGCAGTGTGAACATTTGAACATATATTCAATTTCCTGTTCCTCTACTTGTGACGAGAATACACATAAATTAAGACGTTTGCTGGCCTGGGCTAGCATCAGTGGCCTCAGCAGTTGGTCTGCCACCTGTCCTCAGGGGAAGGAGAGATAAGGAACAAGGAAGCAGCATCTGGAGATGTGTAATGAAGGAACGGGAGAGAGAGCTGTCTAGAGCGGCTCCCCCTTTGAACCCTGAACTGTTTGAAGTGATGGACCGGCGACCTGGAGATGTGTAATGCAGGGACGGGAGAGAGAGCTGTCTGGAGCGGCTCCCCCTTTGAACCCTGAACTGTTTGAAGTGATGGACAGGCGATACCCCAGCAGGGGGATAAAAAGGGACAGGTTCACTAAGGCAGGACACATGACACCCGAGGTAACAAGATCCTGGAAGCGGTGCGCCTCTCACGAGTCGGTGGGAAGTACCGGACCTTAAACGCACAGGGTGGAAAGGTACGATCAGCGGGAACCCAGTGTGTGTCCACCCTCGCTTGGATGCCGGGTTCACTGCAGAGGATCGACCGCATCTGGAGGAGGGGTCACAGTCGGTGACCTCAGATGACATCACAAAGGACCTGCCCGAAAGCTGCTTGTGAGCAATATCACCGGTCTGTGAGTGGAAGCCATTCTGAATGATCAGTCGTTCTCGTTCTCTCTCTCTCCCTCCCCCCACGTTGTCCATCGCCATGGCAACGATTACTGTGAACTGGACTTTTGTGTCACTTTGAAATTGATCATTTACCCCTAGACAACGATAGAGCTTGATTGATGCTGTTATCTTAATTCTGTGCACATGCGTGTTTATCATTGCTGAACTGTTGCATTTATTATCCTTTCGATTACTGTGTTGCTTGTTTCTTTAATAAAACTTTCTTAGTTCTAGTAATCCAGACTCCAACTGAGTGATCCATTTCTGCTGGTTTGGCAACCCAGTTACGGGGTACGTAACATACTTTACTACGTTCTAAATTCATCATATAAGTGTGCTGTTTCACTGGATCAGCCTGCCCCACAATGACATCATGGGTAGCTATACTACACTGCCTCGGTGTATCTGGGAATAGATCGGAATGTTTGCCAATTAGCTCCTTTATCTGTTGCTGCTGCTTCGGTTCCAGGTGGTTAATTTTACTGTCTATGTTCTCCAAAACACTAGCATTCATGAGTCGAGCTGAAACCAGATACTGCTCATTACACTCCCCCGTTATCTCTGGGCTAGTCTTTGCAGCTGGGTCTTGTTTGGTCGTGACCCCAACTGATACAGATTTAGAGTAAAAATAAGGTTTGACTCAGTTCACATGCACTAATTGAGTGGCCTTCCTTCCACCAGCTCAGATCAGACATGGCGACCCTCTAAATTTAAGCATATTACTAAGCGGAGGAAAAGAAACTAATGAGGATCCCCTCAGTAACTGCAAGAGGTCCTGGGTTCAAATCCCAGACGAGCCCCCAATTTTGTCATGAACCCCGTGACGGGTTGAAAAGGACCAGCAGAAATGGAACACACCTGGAGTCTGGTTTACTGTAAATTAAGACTATATTTATTACTAATCTGAATTAATATCATTAAACCGGATAATACAATACAGGTTATAAACTATTTTATATATATATATAATTTAGTTGATGTTCAAGTTGGCAGCTTTAGTTGTTCTTGCTTCCGAAGTCTTCAGAGTCACTTCGTGTGACCCCCACACAGACACGGATGGACAGAGCCCCTTCTAGGGAACAGTCTACTAACCCACCGCATGGGTTCACCACCAGCAGACCCCCACAGGCAAGCTCTTACCCGCACTGGTAATCAAGGGTCGAAATTAATCGGTCCGTGGCCTCCACCCTCGTGGTGGTCTTGAACTCCACCAGTGGTTTCTCGGGTAGCTTCCACAGTTCTCCCGTGTCATGTCTCCTCTGTGTTATCAGACAAAGGGATCAACTTTTGTAATCCATCCGAAATTCCAACTGTCCGTTAGCTCAACCGCTCTGAGCTGTTACCATGGTGACTTCCCAGCTCATGTCTCAGCTGGTGCCGTACTCTCTCTCTCTCAAGGTCACAATTAAAAGTGTTATCAAAACAAAGTCAGTCCTCTCTCTCTTTTAATTGCCTCCTTGTTCATTAGACTGCTGAATTTTCTTGCAGTTTCTCACCTGCGTGACAACACCATGTCACGAGGTTCTCGATCTCCTTCCTGAACTCTGACTCATCATGATTAGAAATGCAGCCCACTTGGTGGTATTTTCTGTTAACTTGTAGATGGAACGAGAGCAGAAACCAGAGTGCTGAGTGTATAGGGAGTAGAATAAGGGCTGAGGAAGCAGCCTCGTTGGACATTAGTACTGAAAATCATCATATGAAAGGGAAAGGCAATAACACAATGCAGAAAAATGTGTTAGTTACAGAGAGTGCGCAGCATGTAGATAATAAGCTGCAACACCATGTCAAGGTAGATTATAAGTTCAAGGGTCCATGTTATCATACAATAGTCTAACTAATCTTAGAAGCTATTCTTGAGCAAGCTAGCATGTGTTTTCAGGCTTTTGTGTCTTCTGTCTAGTGACTGAGGATTGGGTAAAGAGGATATCGAGAATTGACATAGCAGATGATTGATAAAAGTAGAATCAATGTTGTCTATCAAGAAGGTAAATGACACATGGCCCATTATTGCACGATTGAGCTTGACCCAAAGTGGCCAGAAAACATAACTCCTGAACGTAAATCTGAAAGCCCATGCTGGTGAAACCACAAAATTACGTAGAGTTACTGACATGACAGTGAAATATAAAGAGTTTTAAAGCCTTACAACTAATGGTTGTCGCAAACCATGGACCAGCCTGCTGTGAAGAGGCTGGCTGAAAGAAACCACCTGGATCAGAGGAACATCTTAAAAACAGTGAAGCTGAAATATCACAGGAACTGCTTTGGAGTCATGAAGAGATCAGCAAAGGATGGCTGGGCACGTTCAGTGGCCTAAAGCCAAAGTTAGTGTCTTGTGTAATGAATCCAGAATTCTAGGTAGAAATGAGCATGATGCTCTGAGACAAGATAATTGAACATGAATGAGCAGCTCCCACTGTCTGTTAGAGCTAGATGAATCAGAATTTATTGACATGATGTGAAATCTGTTGTACTGCCATCAAAAATAGTGCAAAGAAAAAATGTTCTCAATTGCCAGAATAAATAAATAGTGAAGAACAAGGTAATCTTCATGGATCGCTTAGGAATATGATTAGCAGAGGGGAAGAAGCTGTTCCTAAAGCATTAGAATGGGTCTTCAGTCTCCTGTATCTCCTCCCTGATGGTAGTAACAAGAGGATGTGTCCCAGACAGTGAGGATCGTTAATGATGAAAGATGTCTTCTTGAGGATGTATCACCTCTTGAAGATGTGCTCAGTGGTGGGGAGTGTTGTGTCCATGGTGGCGCTGGCTGAATCTACAACCCTCTACAGTTTCTTGCAGCCCCGGGCATTGAAGATTCAACCACATCTATCGGGATTTGTGGTAAATGCAGATTAACAAGTTCTCATACACAAAATGCTGGAGGAACTCAGCAGGCCAGGCAGCCTTTTGTGTGTGTTGCTTGGATTTCCAGCATCTACAGATTTTCTCTTGTAACAAATTCTCATCCCTGGAACAGTGTTCCATTCCTAGAGTAGAAGACTCGTTTGGAAACAAGATTACAGATGCTGTAATATTGAGCAAAAAACAAGCTAATATGGAAGAATTTGAGTCCGTGGCCGCGAAGGGACAGAGTGAATGTTTCAGGTCATAATCAGAGCTTTAATCTGAGTCAAGGTCTCGTCCTGAAACGCTGGCCGTCACCTGCCTCCACAAACGCAGCTCATTCAGCTGAGGTCCTCCAGCTGCTGCTTTGCTTTTACACTGTATGACTATGACTCGACTAATATATCTGAGCTGAAGGCTTATCTGAGATAGCTGAGTTATTATAATAACCTAGTAAATTTAGAAATGCTCTGAACTGCATTGCACCAACTGTGAGAGATATGAAGTGGAGTTGCATTAAAGCTTGAAGGGATTTGTGCAATCCAGAATTGATTTGAAAGACAGCACTGTAGCTGGCTAACACATACCTGATTAAGATACTAGGTTTTGAAGTTTTAGAGAAGGAGGTTAAAGAGGAGTGGGAGAGTTGTGCTACTCATCAGGGACAGTATCACAGTTGCACTCAGGGGTCAGACACTAAGTCCATTCGGATAGAGGAAGGGTGCAATCACACCGATAGGATTGTACTACAGACCCCCCCCCCCCCCGCCGCCACTGATAGGCATTGGGATATTGAGAAACAGATATGTAATCAGATTAAGGAAATGTGTAAAAACAATAGGATTGTTGCCAAGGGAAATTTCAACTTCCCTAATATAAACTGGGACCTTCTTGCACCAGGAGTTTAGGTGGGGCAGAATTTAAGTGTATCCAGGAGGGGTTATTAAATCAATATGTGGATGGTCCAAGGAGAGGAGAAGCTCTACTGGACCTGGTGTTGGGTCGTGAGCTTGGCCAGACGACTGACCTTTCAATGGGTGAACAGTTAGGAAACAGTGACCACAACTTCTTAATCATCAGGATGGTTATAGATAAGGATAGGTATGGTTGAGGGAGAATTTTAAATTGGAGTAGGGCAACTTGCAAGGAAGTTGCAGGAACTAAGAGGTAATTGGGAACAATTTTTCTCTGGCAGGTCCTCAACAGGCATGTGGAGGTGTTTAAAGATCAATTATACAGAGTACAGGGATGGTATGTTTCTGTTAGAAGGAAGAATGGGGATAGAAAGATGAGGGAAACTTGAATGTCCAGAGAGGTGATGAATTTAGTCAAGAAAAAGTATGCAAGGCTTCAGAAGTTTAGCTCAAATGAGGCACATGAGCAGTATAAAGAAGCCTGAAAAGACTAAAGAAGGAATTAGGAGAGCCAGGAAGGGCCATGAAAAGCCCTTGGCAAGTAGGATTAAGCTGAATCACAAGGCATTCTATACATACATCAAGAGCAAGAGGATAACTAGGGAGAAAGTGGGACCACTCAAGGATAAAGGGAGGAACATTTCCTTAGATGCAGAGAATGTGAGTGGGGTACTTAATGAGTATTTTGCTTCAGTATTTACTGAAAAGGACCGGGAGATCAGTGCTGAGTGTATAAATGTGTTAGGGCATTTAGAGGTCAAGGAGGAGGAAGTGATAGGCCTCCTAATGAGTATTCAGGTGGATAAGTCCCCAGGGCTGATGGGATTTACCCCAGGTTATTGAAGGAGGGGAGACACAAGATTGCTGGGGTCTTGACCAGTGTCTTTGTTTCCTCTCCAGCCACAGGCAAGGTCCCAGAGGGCTGCTGAGTAGCTAATGTTGTCCCTCTATTTAAGAAGAGAACAGGGGAAAATCCTGTGAACTATAGACCGAGTCTCGTGTCAGTTGTAGGGAAAGTACTGGAGAAAATTCTCAGGGATAGGATATGAGCATTTGGAAACTCATGGCCTAATAAGGGAGAGCCAGCATGGCTTTGTGTGTGCCTGGTCATGCCTTACCAACTTGTTTAGTTTTTGACAAGGTTAAGAGAGGGATTGATGAGGGTAGGGCAGTGGATGTTGTCTACATGGATTTTAGGAAGGTTTTTGACAAAGTCCCTCATGGGAGGCTAATCCCAAAGATTAAAATGCATGGGGTCCGTGGCGAATTAGCTGTTTGGATTCAGAACTGGTTTGTGCATAAGAGGGAATGTGAGGGGCAAGTTTTTTTTTAATTCAGAGTGGTGGACTCTGGAATGTGCTGCCTGATATGGTGGTAAAGGCATTAGAGGCTTTTCAGAGATGTTTAGATAGCCACATTAAATTGAAGATGGAGGGGTATGGACATTGTGTTGGTAGGAGGGATTAGTTTGGGAGGGTGGTTGATTTACTTTATGGCAGGTTCAACACAACGTTGTAGGCCAAAGGGTCTGTTCCTGTGCTGTGCTGTACTGTTCTATCTTCTATAAAATGCTGGGGAAACTCAGCAGATCGGGCAGAACCGATGGAAGTGAATAAATGGGCAACATTTTGGGCTGAGATGCCTCTTCAGGACTGGAAAGGAAGAGGAAAATGCCAGAATTAATAGGTTGGGGGGGGGGGGAGTGCATCTCTCCCATTCCTTTCCAGTTTTGAAGAAGGGTCTTGGTCCAAAACATCAACTGTTTATTCATTTCCATAGATGTTGCCTGATCTGCCGAGTCCCACCAGTATTTTTTGTGTGGGTTTCCAACATCTGCAGGATTTCTCATGTTTACTGTACCTGAGTGTTCACAGAATTCTGTCCTAAAACTTCTCAAGTGGGTGTTCTATCTTTTTCTACAGCAGAGGGCAGTCTATTATAACAGATCAATGGAAAATCACCTAACAAAAATACTTGAATCAGTCAGCAACAATCACAGAGGAAAAAACAAAAGTTGATACTTAAGTTGTCAAAAGTGAGAGAAGTTAGAGTTGAAAGGTTTTAAACTATGGCAGAAAAAGCACTTGTTTCATTATGTGAAAAACCACCTCAAAGTCATGTCACTCAATGTGTTAATGAACTGGAAGATCAGTAGTTAATACATCCTGTAACCTGTCCATCTGCAAACCGGGTTATTTCAGGGGAAAAATTAAATAGTCTACCCTTTGCATAAAGGTAAACTCTAGGATCTAGTCCAATATCAGATTTAATTTTGAAATCTCTCAGATGTCCAGGGATTCCTACTTCAATATTCTCAGCAAAATTTTATTGCACAGTTCAACACCAGTGGCCTTTATGTATTTTTTTAATATAATGGGAAAGATGGGTATGAGAACTAAATGGCTTACTTCCACTCTGTGGGTTTTTTGAATTCCAGTTAGTAAAGAAAGCCAGGGTCCCACGAGGATGGAGAAATTGATCAATGGCGAAAGATCAAAAGTTGTACATTGGCTCCAGGATTATATTAAAACCATCTCCTAATTAACAGGCTTGTGTATGTTTACATGTTTATTGACAGATGTTTTGTCATAGAGTAAAAGCAAACTTGAGTTTAACATAGAATTTTAATCTTTATTGATTGGGATAAGAAAATTACTTTGTGGGTGAGATGTATTGTTTTCTACAACATGACCTTTTGCCAATAAATGTACAGGTCATGTTAGTTTTCATAACAAGTTAGTTTTAGTTAACAGTGGAAAGGCTAATAAACATTCCACAGCAATTACATTATGATTGAGTTTTATCATTTTTTAAAGTGCAAAGTACAACAGAGTATGACTGATTCCATTTAATTCCATCACTGAATGTGTCAGAGGAACGTTTTCTACTTTTTGTTCTCGGTCTTCCAACCATTTAATGGAAATGTGCATGGAAGTTACTGTATGTGCAGAGGAATAAACAAAAAGAACATTTGGATTTTTCTCCAAGATTGTTCTGTAAGTGCTGAGGGAGGTTTAAACATATGGTATAGAATCAAGACTGTGGATTGTGCACTGTGCACTAGCTATACCATGGCATGTGCTCAGAACTATGGATCGTGCACTAGCTATACAATGGTATAGACTACTATGGATTGTGCACTGTGCACTAGCTATATGATGCAGCATTATTGCTGTATGGAAGCCAGCAGCATAACTCACAAGCAACCAGAATTGACCAGCAGTTGACTGCATTTTCTATCCCAAGAAGTTGTGGAAGGCTGGCATCACAGATGACCTTCTAAAAGCTATAAAAATAGAAAGGAAATCATGAAATATTTGGTCATATAAACATAAGTTTTCCCTCTGGTCTCGGGTTACTGGTTTAACAAGTCATCACATAAATAATGGTATGACTGCATTTGTCCGGAACAGCAGTGGAAAAGCATATTAGCAACTTTTACAAAGTTGATCAGCTCAAATCTTCACTTTCATCTACAAATGGTTGGATATCAAACTTGCCTATATTGCACAGCACACACAAAATGCTGGAGGGACTCAGCATCTATGGAAAAGACAGTCAACGTGTCGGGCTGAGACCCTTCAGCAGGACTGGAGAAATGTAGATCAGGAGTCAGAGGAAGAAGGTGGACGAGGGAAGGAAGAACCACAAGGTGATGGGTGGAGGCAGGGGAGGGGTGAAGTCAAGTGCTGGAAAGTTGATTGGTGAAAGAGATACAGGGCTGGAGAAAGTGGGCTCTGATAGGACAGAACAGAAGGCCATGGAAGAAAGAAAAGGGGAAGGAGCATCAAAGGGAGATAAGGGGAAAAGGTGAGAAATGGGAATGGTGCAAGAGAGATAAGGGGCGTTACCAGAAGTTTGATAAATCAATGTTCATGCCATCAGGTTGGAGGTGACACAGACAGAATATAAGGTGTTGCTGCTCCAACATGAGAGAGTCCTCATTGTGATGGTAGAGGAGGCCATGGACTGGTATGTCAGAATGGGAAGTGGAATTAAAATGGGTTACCACTGGGAGATCCTGCTCTTTCAGGCAGAGAGAGTATAGTTTCTCAGCGAAGTGGTCTCCCAATCTGCGTTGGGTCTCACCAATATACAAGAGGCCACACCGGGAGCACAGGACATAGTATTATGACCCCAACAGACTCACAGGTGAAGTGTCGCCTCACCTGTTTAGGGCCCTGAATGGTAGTGAGGGAGGAGGTGTAGGGGCAGGTGTAGCACTTGTTCTGCTTGCAAGGATATGTGACAGGAGGGAGATCAGAGGGGAGGGACAAATGGACAAAGGAGTCACGTAGTGAGTGTATGTTGCTTGGATTTCCAGCACCTACAGATTTTCTCTTGTTTCTGTGTTGCATAACGTTTGGCTTTGTAACAGGCCGATATGATGGAATACAATGCCTTCAAATAGAGACGGCAGGAGTATAGCAGGTAGAGCTGCTGGCTCACCACTCTAACAACTGGGGGTCAACCGAGAACTCAGATGCTGTTTGTGTGAAGTTTGGATGTTCTGCCGATGACTGTGTAATTTTCTCCCAGGTACTCTGATTTCCCCCTACATGGCAAAACAGTCCTGACTAATAGGTTGGTTGGCTGCTGTAAGTTGTCCCTGATGGGGGTAAGTGGTAGATGAATTGGGGCAAATTGATGGGGCATGTGAGAAGGAATAAATGACAGGAATACCTGGAAGGGGGGAGAAGAAATGGTTAGTGAACTGTAGGGACCCGGGGACAGCCGTAGAACAGAGGGTCTTGCTGCAGTCATCAGAACAGGACAATGAGTGCTTAATTTGGGATGTTATGTGGTACTTGTACAAGAAGTTGGTGCAGGCTGCATTTAGAATATTGTGTTCAATTTTGGTCGCCCTGCAATGGTAAAGATATCATTAACCTGGAAGTAGTGCAGAGGAAGCTCACAGTGATGCTGCTGGCACTGAACAGAGGCTGAACAGGTTGGACACCTTTTCATTGGAGCGTAGGAGAATAAGGGATGATCAGATAAAGGTGTATGTAATAAGGAGGGGCAGAACAGAATAAATGCAGTCTTTTACTCAGAGTTGGGAATAAGAAACTCAACTTTAGTGTGAGGAAAGAGATTTAATAGGAAACTGAAGGACACCTTTTTCACCCAGAGGGTGGACAGCATATGGAATGAGTTGCCAGAGGAAGTAGTTGAGACTGGTGTATTAAACAATATTTAAAAGATATTTGAAGAGGTGTATGGATTGGAAAGCTTTAGAAGGATATGGGCTAAATGTGGGAAAATAGGACTAGCTTAGAATTCATTGGTATGGGTCAGTTGGAACAAAAGGCTCAACTGATTATGATGCTATGATGCTAATTGCTCTGAGAGCCAGCATAGATTCAATGGGCTGAATGGTCTCCTAATTTGCTAAAATAAGATCAGTTGTGGAATGGGCAGATTATTGAATGAAATAGTGACAAGAGTGGCTTCTGGATTTTAAAGTAAGGAGGAACTTAGGAACAGGGGAATAACTTGTAAGGAGCTGCAGATGGAACTGTTCCGCATTCTGAGAAGTCACCAGGAGATCTGTCTACAGTCATTTAGAATTAAAAAGCTATTAAAGGATAACCAATCTGTTTTCAGTTCCTTGACAACCTTTAGAGAGATGCCAGCAGTCGCAATTAAGACTAAAGCAACCATATAACCATATTACAATTACAGCACGGAAACAGGCCATCTCGGCCCTTCTAGTCCATGCCGAACACTTACTCTCACCTAGTCCCACCGACCTGCACTCAGCCCATTTCTTACCTGTCCATATAGCTACCCAATTTTTCTTGAAATGACACTATTGAACCTGCCTCTACCACTTCTACTGGAAGCTCGTTCCACACAGCCACCA
This sequence comes from Mobula hypostoma, assembly GCF_963921235.1. Lineage (NCBI taxonomy): Eukaryota > Metazoa > Chordata > Chondrichthyes > Myliobatiformes > Myliobatidae > Mobula > Mobula hypostoma. Next base: position 97,618,295 of record NC_086100.1, on the reverse strand, counting down.
CTCTCTAAGTAAAGAAGTTCCCCCTCGTGTTACCCCTAAACTTTTGTCCTCAACTCTCAACTAATATCCTCTTGTTTGAATCTCCCCTACTCTCAATGGAAAAAGCCTATCCACGTCAACTCTATCTCTCTCCCTCATAATTTTAAATACCTCTATCAAGTCCCCCCTCAACCTTCTATGCTCCAAAGAATAAAGACCTAACTTAGAAACCATAGAAACCATGGAAAAACTACAGCACAGAAACAGGCCTTTTGGCCCTTCTTGGCTGTGCCGAACCATTTTCTGCCTAGTCCCACTGACCTGCACACGGACCATATCCCTCCATACACCTCCTATCCATGTATCTGTCCAATTTATTCTTAAATATTAAAAAAGAACCCGAATTTACCACTTCGTCTGGCAGCTCATTCCATACTCCCACCACTCTCTGTGTGAAGAAGCACCCCCTAATGTTCCCTTTAAACTTTTCCCTCCTCACCCTTAACCCATGTCCTCTGGTTTTTTTCTCCCCTTGCCTCAGTGGAAAAAGCCTGCTTGCATTCACTCTATCTATACCCGTCATAATTGTATATACCTCTATCAAATCTCCCCTCATTCTTCTACGCTCCAGGGAATAAAGTCCTAACCTATTCAACCTTTCTTTGTAACTCAGTTTCTCAAGTCCCGGCAACATCCTTGTAAACCTTCTCTGCACTCTTTCAACCTATTTATATCCTTCCTGTAATTTGGTGACCAAAACTGAACACAATACTCCAGATTCGACCTCACCAATGCCTTATACAACCTCATCATAACATTCCAGTTCTTATACTCAATACTTTGATTAATAAAGGCCAATGTACCAAAAGCTCTCTTTACGACCCTATCTACCTGTGATGCCACTTTTAGGGAATTTTGTATCTGTATTCCCAGATCCCTCTGTTCTACTGCACTCCTCAGTGCCTTACCATTAACCCTGTATGTTCTACCTTGGTTTGTCTTTCCAACGTGTTCAACTTTTCTCTGTAACTCAGGTGCTGAAACCCAGGTAACATTCTAGTAAATCTTCTCTGTACTCTCTCCATTTTGTTGACATCTTTCCTACAATTCGGTGACCCGAACTGTACAGAATATTCCAAATTTGGCCTTACCAATGCCTTGTACAATTTTAACATTACATCCTAACTCCTATACTCAGTGCTCCGATTTACAAAGGCCAGCCTATCACAAGCTTTCTTCACCACCCTATCCACATGAGATTCCATCTTCAGGGAACTATGCACCGTTATTCCTAGATCCCTCTGTTCTACTGCATTCTTCAATTCCCTACCATTTACCATGTATGTCCTATTTTGATTAGTCCTACCAAAATGTAGCACCTCACACTTATCAGCATTAAACTCCATCTGCCATCTTTCAGCCCACTCTTCTAACTGGCCTAAATCTCTCTGCAAGCTTTGAAAACCTGCTTCATTATCCACAACGCCACCTGTCTTAGTATCATCTGCATACTTACTAATCCAATTTACCACCCCATCATCCAGATCATTAATGTATAAGACAAACAACATTGGACCCAGTACAGATCCCTGAGGCACACCACTAGTCACTGGCCTCCAACCTGACAAACTGTTATCCACCACTACTCTCTGGCATCTCCCCATCCAGCCACTGTTAAATCCATTTTACTACTTCAATATTAATACCTAACAATTGAACATTCCTAATTAACCTTCCCAGACATCCCACCCTGCAAAAACTCATTTCAGGGAGGTAGCACCATCAAATTGCGGGAGACTGCTGGAACTTCCAGGAGAGGTGGGATGTTTGCAATAGAGTAGCTCATTAGCAGCTAGCCAGCTAGTTCAAATAACGTTAGCTACGCTAATGAACAAGTGATACCTGTTAAACTCACCTCAGCATGTCTTTTACAGTCTTAACCTACCATGGGCAATAGAAAAGTCACTGTTGCAAGCAGTGCAGCGAGCAACACTGTCATTATTTTGACCCCTATTAGGCAGGGGTATGCTTTAGTGTAGTCTGGGGTGCCGTACGTTTTATATTTTCTTTTTTTTTGGAAAACTCTGCCATGGCGCGCTTGCTCTCTCTCTCTCTCTCTCTCTCTCAAAGAAATTGGTTTCTGGGACATTGTATATAATTTGCGGGCATCAGGGAGCCACTATTAATATGCCGGAGACTCCCGGAACTTCCGGGAGAGGTGGGATGTCTGCCTTCCTTGTGGAACTTTGTCAAAGGCCTTACTGGAGTTCATATAGACAACATCCACTGCTTTACCCTCATCAACTTTCCTAGTAACCTCTTCAAAAAATTCAATAAGATTTGTAAACATGACCTGCCATGAACAACTCCATGTTGACTGTCCCTAATCAGACCCTGTCCATCCAGATAATTATATATACCATCTCTAAGAATGCTTTCCATTAATTTACCCACCACGGATGTCAAATTTACAGGCCTATAGTTGCTAGGTTTACTCTTAGAACCCTTTTTAAACAATGGAACAACATGAGCAATACGCCAATCCTGGCACCATCCCCGTTTCTAATGACATTTGAAATATTTCTGTCAGAGCCCCTGCTATTTCTACACTAATTTCCCTCAAGGTCCTAGGGAATATCCTGTCAGGACCCAGAGACTTATCCACTTTTATATTCCTTAAAAGTGCCAGTACTTCCTCTTCTTTAATCATCATAGTTTCCATAACTTCCCTACCTGTTTCCCTTATCTTAAACAATTCAATATCCTTCTCCTTAGTGAATACCGAAGAAAAGAAATTGTTCAAAATCTCCCCCATCTCTTTGAGCCACACATAGCTGTCCACTCTGATTCTCTAAGGCACCAATTTTATCCCTCACTATACTTTTGCTATTAATATAACTGTAGAAACCCTTTGGATTTATTTTCACCTTACTTGCCAAAGCAACCTCGTATCTTCTTTTAGCTTTTCTAATTTCTTTCTTAAGATTCTTTTTACATTCTTTATATTCCCCGAGCACCTTATTTACTCCATGCTGCCTATATTTATTGTGGATATCTCTCTTTTTCCAAACCAAGTTTTCATTATCCCTTGAAAACCATGGCTCTCTCAATCTTTTAACCTTTCCTTTCAACATAAGGATTCTGTACCCTCAAAATTGCACCTTTAAATGACCTACATTTCTCTATTACACCCTTCCCATAAAACAAATTGTCCCAATTCACTCCTTCTAAATCCTTTCGCATTTCCTCAAAGTTAGCCTTTCTCCAATCAAAAATCTCAACCCTAGGTCCAGACCTATCCTTCTCCATAATTATATTGAAACTAATGGCATTGTGATCACTGGACCCGAAGTGCTCCCCAACACATACCTCCGTCACCTGACCTATCTCATTCCCTAACAGGAGATCCAACACTGCCCCTTCTCTAGTTGGTACCTCTATGTATTGCTGCAGAAAACTATCCTGCACACATTTTACAAACTCCAAACCATCCAGCCCTTTTACAGTATGGGCTTCCCAGTCTATGTGTGGAAATTAAAATCTCCCACAATCACAACCTTGTGCTTACTACAAATATCTGCTATCTCCTTACAAATTTGCTCCTCCAATTCTCTCTCTCCATTAAGTGGTCCATAATATACCCCTATAAGTGTTACTACACCTTTCCCATTCCTCAATTCCACCCAAACAACCTCCCTAGATGAGCCCTCTAATCTATCCTGCCATAGCACCGCTGTAATATTTTCTCTGACAAGCAATGCAACACCTCCCCCTTTTGTCCCTCTGATTCTATCACACCTAAAGCAACGAAATCCAGGAATATTTAGTTGCCAATCACACCCCTCCTCCAACCACGTCTCACTAATAGCTACAACATCATATTTCCAGGTATCAACCCATGCTCTAAGCTCATCCACTTTCTTACAATGCTCCTAGCATTAAAATAAATGCATTTAAGAAATTCTCCACCTCTTACTCTCTGTTTATCACTAACGGTGCAAACAACTTTACTATCTTCTTTTTCTTCCTTCTCCCCTACATCTGTTCCTACACTGTTGTTCCCCTCCCCCCTTGTGTCTAGTTTAAATGCACTGGAGCCTCTCTAGCAAACCTACCTGCAAGAATATTTGTCCCCATCCAGTTCAGATGTAAACCGTCCCACCGGAACAGGTGCCACCTTCCTTGGAAAACTGCCCAATTATCTATAAATCTGAAGCCCTCCCTCCTGCACTATGTCTTCAGCCACGTGTTGATCTGCTCTATCTGACTATTTCTAAACTCGCCTGCACGTGGCACTGGTAGCAATCCTGAGATTGTTATCCTGGAGGTCCTGTCCTTTAACTTGGCGCCTAACTCCCTGAACTCACCTTTCAGGACCTCCTCACTCTTCCTACCCACGTCATTGGTCCCTACATGGACCACGACATCCGGCTGCTCACCCTCCCTCTTGAGAATACCAAGGACTCGATCCGAGATATCGCGGACCTTGGCACCAGGGAGGCAACAGACCATCCGGAACCACAAGATAATAATCCAGAGGTCATATTAGTATATGACAGTTCGCAATGTTTTTCCATAATATCTTTGGTTATTTCATGTAACATCTGATGTAAAATTATTTAGAGTTTGGTCAGTATTTAACAAACTCTTTTAAAAGAAACAGTTTGTTGTGCTCGATGGACTATGAATAGTTTCCCTCACCAGACCAATTCGGAGTGATCTCTGAGGATGCAGTGTGGGCAGGTCCTATTGTGAACTTCAAGAGGGGATTTGATAAATTTATGGTGAGAAAGAATTTGTAAGGCCACAGAGAAGGGGCTAGAGGGAAGAAATTAGTGAGTTTCTCTCTTGAAAACCAATGTAGACAGTGGACCAAATGGCCTCCTTCAATGCTATAGCCGTTTTATAAAATTGAAGATCCTATAATAGGTATAAGGGAAAGTTACTGTGGATTCCCAGGCTGCTGCTATATTCATGAGCCAGATCCTGTGTCCAGCTATATTCATGAGCCAGATCCTGTGTCCATGATCAGGTCACAGTGCTTCATGAGGCCATGCAGACTAAGTGACGTGTATATGGATGGTACTTATAAGGCAAGATGATTGTTGTATGTGGGCTGGGTGCTGCATGTGGACTGGCTATTGAAACATAAACATAGCAAACCTACAGAACAACACAGGCCACAATGCTGTGCCAAACATGTACTTACTTTAGAAATTACCTAGGGTTACCCATAGCCCTCTATCTTTCTAAGCTCCATGTACCTATCCAGGAGTCTCTTTAAAGACCCTATTGTATCCACCTCCACTACCATTGCCGGCAGCCCATTCCACACACTCACCACTCTCTGTGTGGAAAATAAAACTTACCTCTGTACCTACTTCAAAGCACCTTAAAACTGTGCACTCTTGTGTTAGCCATTTCAGCCCTGGGAAAAAGCCTCTGATTATCCACACTATTAATGCCTCTCATCATCTTGTACACCTCACGACCGTGGTGGGTCTCATCAGCAAGAATGATGAGTCAGCATACAGAGAGGAGGTGCAGCGGCTAACGGACTGGTGCAGAGCCAACAACCTGTCTCTGTATGTGAACAAAACAAAAGAGATGGTTGTTGACTTCAGGAGGACACGGACTGACCACTCTCCACTGAACATTGACGACTCCTCCGTAGACATCGTTAAGAGAACCAAATTTCTTGGTGTTCACCTGGCAGAGAATCTCATCTGGTCCCTCAACACCAGCTCCATAGCCTAGAAAGCCCAGCAGCGTCTCTACTTTCTGTGAAGGCTGAGAAAAGTCCATCTCCCACCCTCCATCCTCACCACATTCTACAGAGGTTGTACTGAGAGCATCCTGAGCAGCTGCATCACTGCCTGGTTCGGAAACTGCACCGTCTCAGATTGTAAGACCCTGCAGCCGATAGTGAGGTCAGCTGAGAAGATCATTGGGGTCCCTCTTCCTGCTATTACAGACATTTACACCACACGCTGCATCCGCGAAGCAAACAGCATTATCAAGGACCCCATGTACCCCTCATATAAACTGTTCTCCCTCCTGCCATCTGGCAAAAGGTACCGAAGCATTCGGGCTCTCACGACCAGACTGTGCAACAGTTTCTTCCCCCAAACCATTAGACTCCTTAATAGCCAGAGTCTAGACTGACATCTACATCATTTATTATTATATTGTCATTTGTCCTCTATTGTGCCTATTGTCTTGTTTATTAATTACTGTACTGCCCTGCACTGTTTTGTGCACTTTATGTAGTCCTGTGCAGGTCTGTAGTCTAGAGTAGTTTTGTGTTGTTTCATGTAGCGCCGGGGTCCTGGAGGAACGTTGTTTCATTTTTACTGTGTACTGTACCAGCAGCTTATGGTCAAAATGACAATAAAAAGCAACTTGACTTGATCTGGTCACCTCTCATCCTCCAGAGGCTTGGTTTTGCATACGGACCAGGAGCTGTGTATCGGATGGGTGTTAAGCCACTGTAAGGATCTGCAGTTGGGTTATTCTCAGGTGCTGATATAGGTTGACCTGGGGTTCCAGCGACCTAAAACGTTCTGTACACAGCTCCTTGAGACCAGTTCATTCACACGTCCAACAATCCGTAAGGTGACATGGTTTTTCATAAAGGGACATTTCAAATGTTCTTTTGGTAATTTATTTTTTATTGAATTTCATTATCAAACAAACATTTCCATAAGATGTATTTCAGATATTGTACATATATATCATATAATCATATTTGTCATAAATCTCCACATAATATTTATCTGAGGTTTACACTTATAGAAAGGAGAGGAAAGAAAGAACAATCGAAAGAAGAAAACTGTGTACAGAATAGGGAGTGATCTTTTTTCAACATATTCATTGATTTGTGAGAATAAAATCAGGCCTATGAGGTGTTGTGTAGTTAAACCATTTTTTCCAGTATGAATCAAATTGTTCCAACTTAAAATGTATTTTTGATTGTTAGATTTAATTAATTGTGAAGCTTTTTAAAAAATTTGTTATAGCACTGATGTGATAAAACAAAGGATTAGAATAGGCTTCAGCTTCAAACTAGAAGCTTGCGTATTTATTTACCTAGTTTTCAGCCTGCTTGGAGCAGGAAATGATGAATTATAATTTAACTAGCCTTTCTATTTTTGTTCTCCTTTCTGTTCCACTTAGCGTGGTGATAGTACAGATTTGGAAGTGTCAGCCTGAATATTGTGCACAGTTAACACAACACTTGCTGTTGGCCAGGAGTTTGTTCAATGCGTCCCAACGCAGAACTCTTTGAAGAAGTCAGACCTTAGTTTGCCTGCCAGCTCAATACTTCATAAATTACATCACTCTTACGGTTGCAAGCACATGCAGAAATGAACCTTCATCTGTACTTTTCCTATATGTGACGGAAATTAACTGAAGTTGGTAAACAGTCCATTCTGCCCATCTGCAGATGTCTACACCCTTGTACCAGTTACTATATTTCCCAAAGAGCAACATTTCCAAACCCATGAGATGTTCCCAAGTGATCTTAGATTTTGTGGTAGGTGTCTGAAATTGCCCCCTGAATTGTTAGAGGTTTACGATAGCATGCAGCCCTGCAAAGCAGCTATCATACACAGCCCAACCTCCATAAATAAGATCATAAGATATAGGAGCAGAATTAAGCCATTTGGCCCATCACATCTGCTCTGTCACTTCATCATGCTGATCCATTATTCTTCTCAGCTCTAATCTCCTGCCTTCTCCCCATATCCCTTCATACCTTAACCAATCAAGAATCCATCAACCTCTGCCTTAAATATACATAAAGACATGGCCTCCATAGCTGCCTGTGGCTGTTAAGGATCCGGCCTGAACACTGGGTCGAAGGGCCTCTGCTGGTAGCTCTGGAACACGACAGTCTTTAATTTCTGTTTTCTTTCACCTGGCCATGTGGGTCTTGGCCCAGCCCCTTTCCTTTTTGGACTTCCTCCAATTACTTGCTTGTCTTCTCATTTGCAACCACCTGTTTCTAATTTTCACTCATTACCCCGTCCATTTAAACCCCACCTTGACTAGCATTCTCTGCCAGTTCGTCCCATTTCTGACCTGTGTTGTTCTACCCTGTCATTGCAACTTCTGTCAACCGATTCTGCCTGATTCTGTGTTTTGGACTTTGCCCGTTCTTGGACCTAATTTTTGCCTGTGCGCTCTGGATTGCCTTTCCTGGGTAAGACCTCTGCCTGCCATTTCAGCTTCGTGCCTGCCTTCTGTTTTTGAAAGTCTGTTGCCTTTGTGCTCCCTAAGAAATCCTGGTGAAGAAGTATTCATTGGTCTGCACTTGAGTCCCACCGAAACCCGACAGAGTGAACTGGCCAAGATGGACTCAACGGACCCCAATCAGTTGTGTGAGGCCCTCTCCCAACAGGACGTGTTGCTAGGGAGACATGAAACGCAGTTCGCCTCTATCAACCAGTCGATGGAAGCTTTCTCCGCCACTCTGACCAGCATGGCCTCCCAGCCACAGCAGATTCAGCTGGCGCTGAGCTCTAACCCGCCTTCTCTTGCTGCGCCATCAGCCCCACAGACTCCAACCCAACCAGCCCGAGAGCCCCGTTTACCTCCACCTGAACTTTACAATGGTGAACCAGGCACCTGCAGATCCTTCCTGTCTCAATGCTCGCTGATTTTTGAGCTGCAGCCCACTACCTTTCCCTCTGATCGATCCCGTATTGCTTATGTTATCACGCTGTTGTCAGGAAGAGCAAGAGAGTGGGGTACGGCTGTGTGGGACAGCAGAGCCCCTTTTGGCCACACGATTAAGGACTTTTGTGAGGAGGTGAGAAGTGTCTTTGACCGTTCCCAGCAGGGGCGAGAGGCAGCAAGGGAGATGTTGCGAGTTCATCAGGTAATCCTTCTGTTTCAGACTACGTCATTCAGTTCCGCACACTAGCCGCCACTATCAACTGGAATTCAGCGGTCCAGTCTGACGTGTTCCTCTATGGGCTTAGCGAAGAGGTTAAGGATGAACTAGCCACCCACGACCACGACCTGCCTGCTGGCTTCCAAGAGCTGGTCGATTTGGCCATTAAGATTGACAGCCGCATAAAACAGCGTCAGCAGGAGTGTGATGTCCGGGGGTCATGAAGAACCACCAAGGGGCATCTGACCTCTTGCCAGCCAGCACCCAGATCTCCTTCCCCAAGTCCTCAGTCACCCCCATCCAGCCCAACGGAGCTCATGCAGATTGATCATACCCGCCTGTCTCCTTCGGAAAGAAGGAAGAGAGTCAGTACCAACTCCTGTCTGTATTGTGGTCAGGCTGGTCACTATGGAACTACCTGTCCCGTAAAAGCCAACGCTTGCTCGTAAGGTTGGGACTAAGGGTGAGCAGTATTTCCTATCCCCGATTCCCCGTCACTCAAACCCTGCTACCAGCTTTTATAGGGCTGAAGGGAGGAGACGCGCCTTTTCAGTTTTTATCGACTCTGGGGCTGAGGGAAACTTTTATCAGTTCCAGCTTTGCGGCCAATCTCGGGATGCCACTCTCCCATCTGAAGTAACCCCTGGAGGCCAGCGGCTTAACCAGAGTGAAACTTGCCATGGTTACAGCTCTGGTGAGGCTCCTCATTCCTGGCAATCACCAGGAGAGCATTGCTTTCCATGTGATGGATTCCCCCAAAGCTTTCGTTGTGTTAGGCCACCCACGGCTAGCTCAGCATGGTCCACACATTGATTGGTCTACTGACAGAGTGTTAAGATGGAGTCCTTTCTGCCTAAATCATTGTCTGCGTGTTGCTCATACTACTCAAAGTCCAGTTCCTCTGCCTACAGAAGAGTTTCCTGATCTGTCCTCTGTAGCCCCAGAATATCTGAACCTAAAGCTGGTATTCAGCAAGACTCAGGCCACCGCCTTACCCCCACATCGCCCCTATGACTGTGTTATAGATCTCCTTCCGGGAACCGCGCCACCTAGTCTGTATTCCCTGTGTGCACCTGAAAGGGAAGCAATGGACGAGTATATCCAGGAGGCCTTGGCTGCAGGAATTATCCATCCCTCTTCCTCCCCAGCAGGCGCAGGGTTCTTCTTTGTAGCCAAGAGGAACGGGTCCCTGCGTCCTTGCGTGGACTATAGAGGCCTCAATGAGGTCACCATTAAGAACCGCTATCCTCTTCCTCTTATGTCATCTGCAGTTGAATTGCTCCAGGGTGCTTCTATCTTCTCCAAGCTCGACCTCCGCAATGCTTACCACCTGGTCCGCGTAAGAGAGGGGGATGAGTGGAAGACCGCATTCAATATGCCCTCTGGGCACTACGAATATCTGGTAATGCCTTTCGGACTTTCTAATGGTCCTGCTGTGTTCCAGTCCCTGGTGAAATACGTCCTCAGAGATGTGCTGAATCATTTTGTAATTGTGTACTTGGATGACATTCTGATATTTTCTAGGTTCCTCTCTGAACACATCCAGCATGTCCATCGGGTGCTCCAACGACTCCTGGAGAATCAGTTGTTCGTGAAGGCGGAAAAGTGTGAATTTCACCAGAGTTCAACTTTGTTTCTGGGATATGTGATCCAGATGGACCCTCAGAAGATCAAGGCGGTAGAGGAGTGGCCACAACCCGCCTCTCGACAAGATGTCCAACGCTTTCTCGAGTTTGCCAACTTCTATCGCCGATTCATTCAAAATTTCAGCATCCTGGCCGCCCCGCTGACTGCTCTAACCTCCTCCAAGTCACAGTTCGCCTGGAATCCAGCGGCTGAGAAAGCCTTTTCTGATGTAAAGACTCGTTTCACCACGGCACCTATCCTCCTTCAGCCCGATCCTACAAGGCAGTTTATTGTAGAGACTGACTCCTCTGATGTAGGAGTAGGGGCTATTCTGTCACAGCGTTCAGCAGAGGCAGAGACTGACTCCTCTGATGTAGGAGTAGGGGCGATACTGTCACAGCGTTCAGCAGAGGCAGAGACTGACTCCTCTGATGTAGGAGTAGGGGCGATACTGTCACAGCGTTCAGCAGAGGCAGAGACTGACTCCTCTGATGTAGGAGTAGGGGCGATACTGTCACAGCGTTCAGCAGAGGCAGAGACTGACTCCTCTGATGTAGGAGTAGGGGCGATACTGTCACAGCGTTCAGCAGAGGCAGAGACTGACTCCTCTGATGTAGGAGTAGGGGCGATACTGTCACAGCGTTCAGCAGAGGCAGAGACTGACTCCTCTGATGTAGGAGTAGGGGCGATACTGTCACAGCGTTCAGCAGAGGCAGAGACTGACGCCTCTGATGTAGGAGTAGGGGTGATACTGTCACAGCGTTCAGCAGAGGCAGAGACTGACGCCTCTGATGTAGGAATAGGGGCGATACTGTCACAGCGTTCAGCAGAGGACGACAAGCTACGCCCGTGCGCCTTTTTTCCCCACAGATTTTCATCCGCAGAACGCAACTATGACATCAGCAATCGAGAGTTATTGGCTGTTAAACTTGCTCTTGAGGAATGGCGGCATTGGCTTGAGGGAACGACTACTCCCTTTCTAGTCTGGACGGATCACAAGAACCTGGAATATATCCGTTCAGCCAAACGCCTCAACTCCCGCCCAGCCCGGTGGTCCCTGCTTTTTGCCCGTTTCAGATTCACCCTGGCCTACCGTCCTGGCTCTAAGAACGGCAAGCCTGACGCGCTCTCCAGGCAGTTTCCAACAACCGACGAGGCGCCCCAGGTTACGACCATTCTCCCCAAGCAATGTCTGGTCGCCGCAACACAGTAGGAGATTGAATCTGTGGTCCAGTCTGCCCAGCAGGGTGAGTCTGTTCCTAGTGCCTGCCCTGCAAATCTCTTGTATGTTCCCCAGTCTGGCCACTCCCAGGTTCTCCAGTGGGGACACACCTCCAGACTGGCATGTCACCCTGGCATCAGACGCACGACGGCTTTCATCAGTCAAAGATTTTGGTGGCTATCCCTGAGGAAGGATGTTGAGAGCTTCATTTCTGCCTGCCCAGTCTGTGCACAGAACAAGACCTCCAGCCAGCCACCAACTGGTCTCCTGCAACCCCTGCCTGTTCCTAGAAGGCCCTGGTCACACATTGCACTAGACATTGTCATCAGACTTCCTCCGTCCGACGGTAACACTACCGTTCTTACCCTAGTGGATCGTTTTTCCAAATCAGTCCACTTAGTTCCCCTTCCCAAGCTGCCCTCTGCCAAGGAGTCTGCCAACCTGGTGATTCAGCATGTTTTCCACATTCACGGTCTCCCCATTGAAGTGGTATCTGATAGAAGTTCATAATTTACCTCCCACTTTTGGAGGGCCTTTTGCAAACTACTCGGGATCAGGGTTAACCTCTCATCTGGGTTTCATCCATAGAGTAATGGCCACACCGAGGAGGCAAATCAGCAGATGGAGGTGATGTTCTATTGTGTGATGTCTCAGGAACCTTCCTCTTGGAGTCAGCAACTTCACTGGGTCAAGTACGTCATTAATTCTTTGCCTTCTGCTTCATCAGGTTTATCACCATTCCAGTGCTGTCTTGGCTATCAACCCCCCTTATTCGCATCTCAGGAGGAGGAAGTGGGTGTTCCCTCAGCCGAAGCATTTGTCCAGAGGTGTTCACGGACCTGGAGACGAGCCCGAAAGGCGCTGTTTCAATCTACAGCCAGAATGAAGCAACAAGCAGACTGTCACTGCATCGGGGCCCCCCGTTACCGCCAGGATCAGAAGGTGAGGTTATCTTCGCGTGACATCCCCTTGAAGGTGGACTCCCGCAAGCTGGTGCCACGCTATATTGGACCTTTCCCCATCATCAAGGTCATCAGCCCCTCGACGGTACCTCTAAAACTACCCCCTACCCTTCGCAGAATCCATCCCACATTCCATGTTTCAAGGATTAAGCCCTTTGTCTGCAGCCCCCTCCCCCTCCCCATCTTATCGATGGCTCAGAGACCTTCACTGTCTGCCGATTACTGGACGTTCAACGCAGAGGTTGTGGACTGCAATACCTCGTTGATTGGGAGGGCTCTGACCCCGAAGAGAGCTGTTAGGTTCCCGCTCGAGATATCTTGGATCCCTCTCTCATTAAGGACTTTCATAGCAGCCATCCCGTACCAACAGGAAGGGCATCCGGAGATGCCTGTCGGGGCGGGGGTGGGTTACTGTTAAGGATCCGGCCTGAACACTGGGTCGAAGGGCCTCTGCTGGTAGCTCTGGAACACGACAGTCTTTAATTTCTGTTTTCTTTCACCTGGCCATGTGGGTTCTGGCCCAGCCCCTTTCCTTTTTGGACTTGTCTCCTTGCTTGTCTCCTCATTTGCACCCACCTGTTTCTAATTTTGACTCATTACCCATTTAAACCCCTCCATGACTAATATTCTCTGCCAGTTCGTCCCAGTTCTGACCTGTGTCGTTCTAGCCTGTCATTGCGACTTCTGCCTACAGACTCTGTCTGATTCTGTGTTTTGGACTTTGCCTGATCTTGGACCTGATATCTTCCTGTACGTTCTGGATTGTCTGCCCTCGCTTGACTGCCTTTCCTGGTAAGACCTCTGCCTGCCATTTCAGATTCATGCCTGCCTTCTGTTGCCTTTGTGCTCCCTAAGAAATCCTGGTGAAGAAGTATTCGTTGGTCTGCACTTGAGTCCCACCGAAACCTGACAGTGGCAAAGAATTCTACAGATTCACCACACTTTGGCTAAAGAAATTCCTTCTCGTCTCTGTTCTAAAAGGATGCCCCTCTATTCTGAAGCCATGTCCTCTGGTCTTAGACTTTCCCACCACAGGAAATATACTCTCCACATCCACACTACCAAGGCCTTTCACCATCCAATAGGTTTCAATTAGGTCACCCCTTATTCTTCTGAATTCTAGTGAATACCGGTACAGAACCATCAAATGCTCTTCATATGACAAGCTGGCAATTCAAGCCTAGAATCATTTTTGTGAACCTCCTTTCAACCCTCTTTAGTGTCAGCACATCCTTTCTAAGATAAGGGGTCCAACACTGCTCACAATACTCCAAATGAGGCCTCACCAGTGACTTATCAAACCTCAACATTACATCCTTACTCTTACATTCTAGTCCTCTTAAAATGAATGCTAACATTGCATTTGCCATCCTCATCATAGACTCAACCTGCAAGTTAACCTATAGGGAATCCTTCATAATGACTCCCAAGTCCCTTTGCATCTTAGATACTTGAATTTTCTCTCCATTCAGAAAATAGTTAACCCTTGCATTTCTTCTACCAAAATGCATCACCATACACTTCCAGACACTGCATTTCATCTGACTTCTGTGCCCATTCTCCTAATCTGTCTAAGTCCTTCTGTAGCCTCTCTACTTTCTCAAAATTATCTGCCCCTCCACCTATCTTCCTATCATCCGCAAACTTTACAACAAAGCCATCAATTGCATCATCCAAATCATTGACATATAACGTAAAAAGACCCATGTGGAACACCACCGGCCACTGGTGGCCAGCCAGAAAAGGTTCCCTTTATTCCCTCTCTTTGCCTGCTGCCAATCAGTCACTGCCTTATCCATGCTAGAATATTTCCTTTAAAATCACGGGCTCGTAGCTTGTTAAGCAGCTTCATGTGTGGCACCTTGTCAAAGGCTTCCTGAAAATCCTAGTACACAACATCAACCGATCCTCCTTTGTCTATCCTGCTTGTTATTTCTTCAAAGAATTCCAACTGATTTGTCAAGCCAGATGTTCCCTCGAGGAAACCATGCTGACTATGGCCTATTTTAATATGTGCCTCCAAGTAACCTAGAACCACATCCTTAACTAATTCTAGCATCTTCCCAACCACCGAGCTCAGATGAACTGGCCTATAATTTCATTTCTTCTGCCTCTCTTCCTCCTTGGAGAGTGGACTGACACTTGTAATTTTCCAGTTTTCTAGAACCATGCTAGAATCTCATGATTCTTGAAAGATCATTTCTAATGCCTCCACAATCCCTTCAGCCACCTCTTTCAGAACCCTGGGATGTACACCGTCTGGTCCTGGTGCCTTCAAACCTTTCAGATTCCCAAGAATTTTCTCCCTAGAAATGGCAGCTTCACACACTTCTGACCCCTGACACTCTGGAATTTCTACCATACTGCTAGTGTCTTCCATCCGTGAAGACTGATGATAAATACTTATTCCATTTATCTACGATTTACTTCTCCCCCTTTATTACCTCTCCAGCATCGTTTTCTAGTGGTTCAATATCCACTCTCGCCTCTCTTTTACATTTTATGTATCTGAAGAAATTTTGGGTACCCTCTTTAATATTATTGGCCAGCTTACTTTCGTATTCCATCTTTTCCTTAATGACTTTTTAGTTGCCTTCTGTTGGTTTTTAAAAGCTTTCTAGTCCTCTAACTTCCCACTATTTTTCCTCTATTAAATGCCCTCTCTTTGGCTTGTATTTTGACTTTGACTTCTCTTGTTACCTATGGTTGTGTTATCTTGCCTTTGGAATACTTTTTCCTCTTTGGGATGTATATATCCTGTACCTTCTGAATTTATACCAGAAATTTCAGCCATTGCCACTCTGCCTTCATCCCTGCCAGTGTTCTTTTCTAATCAACTTTGGTCAGCTCCTCTGTCATGCCTCTGCAATTCCCTTTACTTCACTGTAATACTGATACATCTGACTTTAGCTTCTCCTTCTCAAATTTCAGGGTGAATTCAATCATATTATAATCACTGTCTCCTAAGGGATCCTTTACTTCAAGCTCTCTAATCAATTCTAGTTCATTGTGCAACACCCAATCCAGAATAGCTGGTCCCCTAGTGGGCTCAGCCATGAGCTGCTCTAAAAGTCAACTCCTAGGCATTCTAGAAATCCTCCCTTTTGGGATCCAGCATCAACCTGATGGTCCCAATGTACCTACATATTGAAATTCTCCGTGACTATTGTAACATTGCGCTTTCTATCTCCCATTGTAACTTGCAGACCACATCCTTACTACTGTTTGGGGGTCTGTATACAACTCCCATCAAGGTATTTTTACACTTGCAGTTCCTTAGCTCTACCCACAATAATTCAACACCTTCTGATCCTATGTCGCCTTTTTCTAATGATTGGATTTCATTTTTTTACCAAAGCAACGCCATTCCTCTGCCCGCCTGCCTGTCCTTTCAACACAATGTGTATTCTTGGAAATTTAGCTCCCAGCTATAATCTTCTTTCAGCCATGATTCAGTGATGCCCACAACATCATACATGCCAATCTGTAACTGTGCTGCAAGTTCATCTACCTTATTCCATATTTTGAGCACACTCAGGTACAACACCTTCAGTTCTCCATTCACCCTTTTTGATTTTGTCCGCCTTTCACATTGCAACTCATCCTGTTGGCTGCAATTTTGCCCTATCATCAATGTCCATGAAATATATTGGCCATTTACCCAAGCACGACTCTAGGCTCCCTTTCCAAAAATAAAATAAATAAGTGAATGCTGGAAGAGTGACATTCAAGACTGAGAATGGCAGATTATCTGAAATAATCGCGTTCACTGTTGGACCTAGATACAAAATGGGAAGCAGTTCCTTATGGGTTTTTTTCTACTAATTCCAATTTTCCAGAATCGGCAGCATTTTATATTTAGAATGAATTTTATTTCCTGCCTGATTTTTCCCTTTCTGTACCATTATGCAGATATAAAGTTATTCATCTCTCTTGATACTAGGCAGATGTTACTGGATCTCTTCATCCAAATGTTAACATTATGAATGGGAAGTATTTCAACAGTGATGAATGCTGTGGTGTTTGTTTTACGTTCTAATATTTTAGGATTAGTACTTAGTTCCAGTAGGGTTGTGTTGACCAAGAGTCACTGGCAATTACTCATACTCACATGTCAGTATGAGAATCACCTCCCCCCATTTCTTCCGTAATTTCAGCGCTATTTTAAAAGTAGAACTCAATGAGGAAGCTGGTAGTTCCGTCTGATAGCTTGGAGATGCTGATTCATTTCTTCTTTCACATCGTCCAGATGTACAAAAAGTAAGTTTTGCAAAGCATGCCAACACAGTAAATCTGTTTCAAGGTCCCTCACCCCCTCACTGCATTTCCTCACTATGATACATAGGCCCTGGGGTACCTGAGACTCTACTTAACTTTCACCAACCCATTGCCTTTTCACAGCTCTCAAGATAAATTCACAGAACAGACACAAAATGCACTCAGAGATAAGTGTGTTAAACCTGCACTGTGCAATTAACAGACACCTATTCACATTGTGTGATCTGCATCTCGTCTTTGACATGCTCGTTCTACAGATGCCAGCACATTTTGAACACATAACCGTCTTTTGTGGTTTACAATGATTAAAGGCTTAATACTGCACAACAGTTAATGCATTCCTGCATCAGTGTTCCAGATCTTAAAGGGCACTCTTCTAATCTGCAGCATTTATGGAAGCCTACTTATCTGCTGGCTGAGCTGAAAAGCCTGCTTGATGGGGAGGAAAGAGGAGGGAGTATGTCCTCTCCTTTTCAAAGACAAATATTCATCCTTGTGAAACAGGTGTAACTACATACAACACAAACAAGAGAAAGCCTGGAGATGCTGGAAATCCAAGCAACACACACAAAATGCAGGAGGAACTCAGCAGGCCAGGCGACATCTAGGGAAGAGAGTGAACAGTCGGTGTTTTGAGCTGAGTCCTGAAGAAGGGTCTCAGCCTGAAATGTCAACTGTTTCCATAGATGCTGCCTGGCCTGCTGAGTTCCCCCAGCATCTGTGAGTTGCTTTCAGCATGTGCATGCATACTCTCTACTTTCTCTCCTACATACTGTATATATTCTCACTCTCGCTCTCTTTCACACAAAAGTAACTACCCCCTCCCTCCCTCCAAAGCTGTGTCCACCAATCTCACACATATTCATTCTCTCTCTCTCTCTCTCTCTCTCTCTCTCTCTCTCTCTCTCTCTCTCTCTCTCTCTCTCACTCACTCACTCACTCACTCACTCACTCACTCACTCACTCACTCACTCAGACGTGCTCATATAGATGCACTCTCTCTCTTGTTTACATTCTTTGCCAGCCAGGCACCACCCTGCCTATTATAAACAGGAGTTCTGATCTAGGTTCTCTGGCCTAAAAGATAAATTCTGTTTCTCCTTCCACAGGCCATGGGTGCAGTTTAAGTTTCGGGAGCTAGGGAGGTTTGATCTTAAAGGTTATAATCTCTGGATTGCTTCTAGTGCTGTGGGCTGGTGAGTATAGGAATAAAAAGATCGGTCAGATGAACGTGTGTCTGCAGGGATGGTGTAGGTCGGACATGAATCATTGGGACTGTTTCCGGGGGAGGTGTTGCATACACGAGTGGGATGGACTGCACTTACTCAGACTGGGACCAGCATCCTTGCTGGTAGGTATGCTAGTGAAGGTGGAAAAGTTTAAGATGAGTTGGCAGGGGAATGGGACTCAATAGTTTATGTGGAGAGGCACAAGCGCCTGGAGAGGTAAAGGACAGTAACTCCAGTTGGGCAGGCAAGCAAATGAACATCGAGGGAATTCAACGCTTAAATAGCATCTACTTTAATACTAATAGGCATCCGTTAGTCTCGTGAGACCATGGATTTGCGCCTTGGAAGGTTTCCATGGCGCAGGCCTGGGCAAGGTTGTATGGAAGACCGGCAGTTGCCCATGCTGCAAGTCTCCCCTCCCCATGTCACCGATGTTGTCCAAGGGAAGGGCATTAGGACCCATACAGCTTGGCACTGGTGTCGTCGCAGAGCAATGTGTGGTTAAGTGCCTTGCTCAAGGACACAACATGCTGCCTCAGCGAAGGCTCGAACTAGCAACCTTCAGATAACTAGACCAGTGCCTTGACCACTTGGCCACGCGCCAACACTACTTTAATGCTTTACTGCATCTACTTTAATACACAAAATATAACAAACATAGTTTTAATTAACATGTGGGTCTACAATATCTTCGCCATCACTGAAACAAGGTTGAAGGACGGACGGGACTGACAATATTCATTAGTCAGGCCATTGGATATAGGAGTTGGGATATTATGTTGGACAAGTTGTCAGTGAGGCTGCACAGTTTTGGTCTCCCTGTTAAATGAAAGATGTGGCTAAACTGAAAAGATTCCCAGGATATTTCCGGGGCTAGAGTGCATGAGTTAAGGGAAAGTTTGTCCAGGCCAGATTGCTATTCCTTGCAGCACGGGAGAAAGCAGAACACCTGACAGAAATTTTAACATTTTAAGAGGCATGGGATAATAGGGTCTAAAGTTCCTCTACCCTGGGGAAAAGACTGTTACCATCCACTTACTGTTGGCTTTCGGGAAAGATTGAAGGGCGACCTGATGGACAGATTTTTAATTCAGAGCATGGTGACATACGCAACAAGCTGCCAGAGGGAGTGGTTGATGCAGGCGCAATTTAAGAGGTACTTGGACAGGTACATGAAGGTGAGGGTCCTGCAAGGATATGGGGCTGACACAGGAAGTTGGGACTGTCTGGCTGGCGCTGTGGCTGGCTTGAACTATTCGAGCTGAAGGGTCTGTGTCTGTGATGTGTTGCTCTACACGGTGAGTGTTGGAAGAAGTGAAGAGCTGAAGAAGAAACATGATAGACGAGGACAGTGGACCATGGAAGAAAGGGAAGGAGGACATGCCCCAGGAGGAGCTGGTGGGCAGACAAGGAGAAGAGAAGCTATAAGAGGGCAACCAGAATGGGGATTGAAAGAAGAGGGAAGAGGGAGAACTTCACTGAACTCACAGAAATTGATTTTCCTGCCATCAGATTGGAGGCTCTCATGTCTGTGTAACTACATATCGACTAAATAAAAGCACGCATGCAGGAGATGGCTTTAACTGTCCATTCACATTATAGCGAGAGAGAGAGAGCAATGCGCATAAGTAGACAACAGATCATACGTAGTGCTACAGGGAGTCATTGCCCTAAAAGAAATATATCCATACATTACACTTCTTCCCCCTTTAAATTAGAAACATAGAAAACCTACAGTACAATACAGGCCCTTCAGCCCACAAAGCTCTGCCAAACATGTTCTTACCTTAGAACTACCTAGGGTTGCCCATAGCCCTCTATTTTTCTAAGCTCCATGTATCCATCCAGGAGTCTCTTATCTGACTCCACCACCACTGCTGGCAGCCCATTCCACGCACGCACCACTCTTACCCCTGACATCTCCTCTGTACCTACTTCTAAGCACCTTAAAACTCTCATCCTCTGTCGCTCAAAGGAGAAAAGGCCAAGTTCACTGAACCTATTCTCACAAGGCATTCCCCCCCCCGCCCCCAATCCAGGCAATCTCCTCTGTACTCTTTCTATGGTTTCCACATCCTTTCTGTAGTGAGGCAACCAGAACTGAGCACAGTACTCCAGATGGGGTCTGACCTGGGTTCTATATAGCTGCAACATCACCTTTCAGCTTCTAAACTCAATCCCACGATTGATGAAGGCCAATGCACCGTATGCTTTCTTAACCAGAGTTAACCTGCGCAACTCGGACCCCAAGATCCCTCTGATCCTCCACAATGCCAAGAGTCTTGCCATTAATGCTATATTCTGCCGTCATATTTGACCTACCAAAATGAACCACCTCACACTTATCTGGGCTGGACCCCATCTGCCACTTCTCAGCCCAGTTTTGCATCCTATCAATGTCCCGCTGTAACCTCTGACAGCCCTCCACACTATCCACAACAACCCCAACCTTTGTGTCATCAGCAAATTTACTAACTCATCCCTTCACTTCTTCATCCAGGTCATTTATAAAAATCACGAAGATGCAATATAAACTATGTACTAAATATTCAATTTACCTTTCACAAACCATATTCAAATAAACATGTTTGCACAATAACAGTCCATAACTAACTTCACTGTTCTAAAGACTCAATACTTTGGATGGTGCTCTGTTTCTTTCAGGATAGTGCCTTTGGACCTGTGGAGTGGCAAAGGTTTGGCAGGGGTCTTGTCAAAGATAACGTTCTCATAGCACTTCTGGACCTGTGGAGTGGCATTGGGTTTGATAGGTGTCTTGTCTAAGACAATATTCTTTGTTTCCAATGTCATGTTGTTGACTGAGAGGCAAGTCCAGTGGCTATGAAGTGTCAGTATTTTTGGCTGCAGTCGACTCAAGTGTGTTCTACAGTTGAGTATCCAGTGCACATGATGTCTCCATGTATGATCTCCAACATCCACTGTGTACATCAGTGGTTCAGTTCCTGGAGTTATCCTACCAGGTGTCCACTTGTCTTCTCAGTAATTACGTATTAGGACTTCCTGTCCAATCTCGAAGCTCCTTGCTGCTTCACTTGGCAACTGACTGAACTGTTAATTCTGCACTTCCCTCCATAGATCTGGTTTCAGGAGGTCTATGTGAGATCTCAGATTCCCGCTCATGAACAACATTGCTGGTGTTTGATTTGTCATTGCATGAACAGAGTTCCGATACACAAAAAGGAAGTTGTCCACCTTGTGCTGTACAGAAATGTCCTCCTTCTCCATCGCTTTAATGGATTGTTTGAAGGTATGAATAAACCTTTCAGCTAATCCATTCGTTGCTGGGTGGTGAGGAGCTGACTTGAAATGTCTGATGCCATCTTTCTTCATGAACAGTCAGAACTCTTCTGACGTGTATTGTGGTCCATTGTCACTCACTATCTGTTCTGGTAAGCCATTTCTGGCAAAGGTAGTCCTCAGGCCGGAGACAGTCTTTGCTGAGGTGGTTGACTTCATTGATATAACCTCTGGCCTCTTTGAATGAGTATCCACAGCAAACAGAAACTTGGAGTCCATGAATGGCCCAGCAAAGTCAATATGTACTCTTTGCCATAGTGACAACGGCCACTCCCATGGGTGTAATGGTGCCTGTAGGGGTGCATTTTGAAATCTTTGGCATCCTGAACAGCTTTTGGCCAAGTCTTCAATCTGTTTATCTATTCTCAGCCACCACATGTAGCTCTGGGCAAGGGTCTTCATCTTGACTGTATCCAGGTGTTGTAATGCTCTGGTGAACAGCTTCGAGGGAACTACAACACGAGATCCACACATTAGCGTTCTTTGACATAATGACAGTTGGTTTTGTCTCACTGCGAACGCTGGAAACATAGGGTGACCATAAATTAGCATTCTTGCATGGTGAGGTTGTAGACTTTTGACAATATCGGATCATTTCTGGTTTCTTTTTGTATGTTACTGGCAACTGCTCCACCAATGCTGTGTGCAACACTTGTACAGAAGACTTTCCTTCAGTTGCTATCAGTAAAAATGTGACAAGCCATCAGCATTGCTGTGTTGTTTGGCACTCTTGAACTCTATGTCATTAGAGTGGGCTCTCAGGAATGATGCCCAACGTTGTAACCGGGTAGCAGTCATCATTGCAATTCCCTTCCTGGGATTGAAAATAGACACAGGGGGCTGGTGATCTGTCACTACCACAAACTGTTGTCCATAGAAGTAGTGGTGGAACTTCTTTATTCCCCTAAGGGCCTCTCGGTCAATCTGTGCATAGTTACATTCTGCACTCACCAGAGATCTTGAAGCAAATGCAATTCGACATTCAGATCCATCTTTCATAATGTGTGACAAAACGCCTCCAATACCATAAGGGGTTGCATCACACACCAGTCTGATGGGTAGCAATGGGTTATAATGGGTGAGCAGTTCATCTGGTATTAGTCTCTTCGTTTCCTTGAATGTTTTTGCACATCATTCTGACCATTCCTACTTTGCTCCCACAGGTAAGAGTGCATTCAATGGATGCAGCACTGTAGCAATGTTTGGGAGAAACCGGTGGTAGTAGTTTACGAGGCCCATGTATGACCTGAGTTGTGACACTTTTTCAGGTTTGGGTGCCCGTAGCATTACTTCACTCTTCTCTTGTGACTAATGTAAGCCATGCTTGTCAATGTCAATATGAAATTTCATTCTTGAAAAACTCACATCTCTCTCTCTTTGTGTGCAGACCATACTCACTCAGCCTGGTACTTTACTTTTTTACTTTATACTTTATTGTCGCCAAACAATTGATACTAGAACATACAATCATCACAGCGATATTTGATTCTGCACTTTGTGCTCCCTGGAGTACATATCGATAGTAAATATTAAAAATTTAAATTATAAATCATAAATAGAAATTAGAAAAGGGAAAGTAAGGTAGTGCAAAAAAACCGAGAGGCAGGTCCGGATATTTGGAGGGTACGGCCCAGATCCAGGTCAGGATCCATTCAGCAGTCTTATCACAGTTGGAAAGAAGCTGTTCCCAAATCTGGCCGTACGAGTCTTCAAGCTCCTGAGCCTTCTCCAGGAGGGAAGAGGAACGAACAGTGTGTTGGCTGGGTGGGTCGTGTCCTTGATTATCCTGGCAGCACTGCTCTGACAGCGTGCGGTATAAAGTGAGTCCAAGGACGGAACATTGGTTTGTGTGATGTGCTGGGCTGTGTTCACGATCTTCTGCAGCTTCTTCTGGTCTTGGACAGGATAACTTCCATACAAGGTTGTGATGCACCCTAGAAGAATGCTTTCTACGGTGCATCTATAAAAATTAGTGAGGGTTTTTAGGGGACAGGCCAAATTTCTTGAGCTTTCTCAGGAAGTAAAGGCACTGGTGGGCCTTCTTGGCAGTGAACTCTGCTTGGTTGGCCCAAGTCAGGTCATTTGTGATATTGACCCCAAGGAACTTAAAGCTTTTGACTTGTTCCACTTGCGCACCACGGATGTAAATGGGGTTGTGCTGTCTGCTACTCCTTCTGAAGTCAACAACCAATTCCTTCGTCTTGCTGACGTTGAGGGATAGGTTATTATCTTCACACCATGCCACCAGGTTCTTAATTTCCTCTCTGTACTTAAACACATCATTACCCAAGTTACGGCCTACAATTGTGGTGTCATCAGCAAACTTATATATTGAGTTCAATGGAAACTTGGCTACACAATCATGGGTGTACAGTGAATACAGCAGGGGGCTGAGTACACAGCCTTGTGGGGCACCGGTGCTCAGAGTGATTGTAGAGGAGAACTTGTCCCCTATTTTTACAGCCTGGGTCCCGTCTGTGAAGCACTTTATCAAGGTTCGGGAAATGCTCTTCATCATTTTTGCCAGTCACGATGATGTCATCCAGGTAACATTGTGGTCCTAGGATATCTTGAAGCACTTGGTCTATTGTTTTTTGCCAAATTGCTGGGGCCGATGAGATGCCAAAGATGAGGCAATTATACTGGAACAGTCCCTTGTGAGGAACTTCCTGCCTGACTCCTCAATCTCCATTTGCAAATGGACTTGTGACAAGCCAATTTTTGAAAACCTCTCCACGCCTGTTGAGGATGCAAAAATGTCTTGCATTCATGACAGGAATACCACACAGTACACATCACCCGTTGATGCTCACCTTGAAATCCCCACATATGCAAACGGCTCCAGACTTCTCTTCCTTGATCACTGGGACAATGGTCATGGCACAATTGCTCCACTCAAGCTTGGAGAGAATTCCAGACGCCTCCAAGCTCTGCAATTCAGCATCCACTTTAGGATGTAGTGCATAAGGCACTGGACATGCTTTATGGAATCTTGGCATTGCTGCTTCATTCAATTCAATTCTGGCCTTCATGCCTTTGAGTTTACCAATCCCCTTCGCAAACACCTTCTCATTAGCATTAATCAGCTGTGCCAGTCTCTGGTTAGTGCTACCACTGGGGCTGCCATTGCCTGTTGATGTCACACTGAGAGCTTTGATTGAGTGGCACTCTGGTTGGATTTTTCTCAACCATTCACATATGAAAAGTGTGAGCCCTCCACTTTTCAATACATAAAGCTCTAACTGCTGTGTTTGGCATTCACCTTCAGTTTGCCTTTGGGAGACACTTTTTCATCTGTGTAGGTCTTTAGCATCACTGAGATCTTCTCTAATGGTACCTTAGGAAAAAGCAGTCTGTTGTAGTCAGCTTCTGGAATTATGGACAAAGCTGACCCTGTATCCAGCTCCATTTTCAGTCTTACACCAAACACAGCTGTTGTGATCCAAGTGACTTTGTGATCTGCTTCACTAATACTATGCAGTTCTAGGCATGGCAGCTCACCTTTGTCAGACCCTGTGTTGTCTGATTCCGTTTCACATTCAGTCACTTTATGCATTTGCTTAGTTTTGTGTTTGGGACTTCTCACTTGTTGTGCTCTATGTAACCTTGTCTGTGACACTTGCTGCAAACATTTTTGTTCAACAAACAGTCATTTGCACCATGGGAAAATTTGTCACATCAGTAAAATTTTTGGCTTTTTGCACCATTCAGGGACATCTGTGCATTTCACATTCTAACCTCCTTCTCTGTACTTCTGCTGCAGTCTCTAACGATATTGCAATGGTCAATGCCGTTCTACAGTTAGGTCTCTTTCTGACAGTAGCCTCTTTTGAGTGCTTTGACTGTGCATACCACATCCAGGTCTGTCCCTTAATGCATCAGAAAGTCCATCTCTGAAGTCACAGTACTGGGAGAGTTTGTGCCGTTCTGCAATGTATTCAGAAAGACTTTCAACTTTTGACTGGTTCCTTTTGTAAAAATCTAAATCTCTCAGTTACGACTAGCAGTTCAGGGCTCAAGTGATTTTGTAAAATTGTAACAATTTTGTCAAACATCTTGCTTGCTGGCTTTTCAGGGGTTACTAAGTTGCATAAGAGACTGTATGTCCTAGCACCCATGAAGCTAAGAAACATGGGGGCTTTCTTTTGCTCATCCACGTTGTTCACATTACAATACAGTTCCACCCTCTCGATATACGACTCCCAGCCTTCGTTAGCACTATCAAATTTGTTATCTTTACTGACTAAAGCAATTGTCATGTTATTTTCACTTTGATTTTGCTAGTTAACGCAGAGATATTTACTCCCTTATGGTGTGGTGCGGATGTCAGATTTAAATAAATTCAATTCAATAAATTCAGTTGCATCTT
This sequence comes from Mobula hypostoma, assembly GCF_963921235.1. NCBI lineage: Eukaryota > Metazoa > Chordata > Chondrichthyes > Myliobatiformes > Myliobatidae > Mobula > Mobula hypostoma. The sequence continues at coordinate 97,592,413 of NC_086100.1, read as the reverse complement.
TCACTGTGTACTATGCACTGTATTCACATGTCTCTTTGTTAGTGGCCATGAAGGCCTTCTCTGTACTGTTTATCTCTTTCCTCTCACTGTTTTGTCCCATAACTGGTGATATTCTCTGACATTCAGGTTTGTACTCACCGCCAATTTGTTGTGTCTATCATCATCATCATCATCAGGTGCCGTGCCCAGTTTGGGTTTTGACTGCCGTGGCCCACACACTCCTGTTTCGGATCAAGTGGATCAATTCATTGGTATTCATTTCCAGTTCTCTGGCTGCTACTGCCATCATCACTTTTCTTTGTCTTCCTCTTGCTTTCTTCCCTTCAATCTTTCCCATAATTACTGTGCATTCTAACTCCTCTTTCCTAATCACATGTCTAATGAAGTTACGTTGCCTTTTCATGACCTCATACATTATTTCTCTTTTTGTGCTTGCTCTGTTCATGACATCCTCATTAGATTTTCATTTCATCCATGATATTCTTTGCATCCTCCTCAAAAACCACATCTCTGCTGCTTCAATTCGTTTCCTCGTGTTACTAGATGTTGTCCATTGTCCATGTACGTTGTGTCTGTGCATTAAATAAAAACACTCACGTGGGAGATGACTTTAACTGGTGTATTCACATAGCAGAGGGAGAGAGAGAGCAGCGCACATGCATAGACAACAGATCATACATCGTGCTACGGGTAGTCATTGCTCTAAAAGAAATATGTCCATACATTACAGAGGCCATCCAGATGGAATATGAGGAATTGCTCCTCCAACCTGAGTGTGGCCTCATCGTGGTACTAGATTAAATTGGGGAAGATTGAAATGAGCCTCCTGGCAGATCTGTGTTAATCCTGTCTTTTCAGGGGATCACCATACAAGCATGCATAGCCAAGAGGAAAGATATCACTTCAGCCAGCCACCCTGTAATTACTGCTGAGTGTCTGCTCAGACTCAGATTCACCACAGCAAACTGCAAAACTAAACATCCAAGGATCCCTTAAACATCACAGCTGCAGTTGCTGGAGTGCTGTGAAATGTCTAGTGCCGCTGTCCAGCTCATGTCAGACCATGGATAACATTATTCTGCGCACAAGCTGACCACCAAACACTTTGCCTGTGTAATGCTTCCTGTAATGGGAAGATTGCATAATTCACAACTTAAACATAAAAATTTCAAAATGAAATTGCAAAACATTGCAAAGGACTAGACATTGCCAGATAATTCATTTTATAAGCAGACATTCTTGCCTCTGTGTGTGTGTGGGTGTGTGTGTTTTCTTTATTTTAATATTTTGTCAAATTGCTTTTTCAATGCATCTGGACTATTTGCCTCAACCACTTCTTGCGGTAGCAAGTTCCACATTCTAACCGTTTTCTGGATAAAAAAGTTTCTTCTCAATTGCATTTATGTGGTGTTATTTGTTTGTGTGGTGAGTGTGTGTTGTGTTTTTAGGGAGTTTGTTGAGCAAGTTTGCAAGTCTTTGTGGTGTATGTTTCTGTTTCCTTTTGCATGTATATTTGTGTGTGTTGGCGTTAACTCTGAGGTATTTATCCCATTTCTGTCCTGAGATATGTGTCATTGTGTGGACAGTGTGTAGTTTTTATGTGCATTGTATAGACACGGCATGTGCATGTTTGCATGCTGTTTTCAGAGATACAACACAGTTACAGGCCCTTCTAATTCAAGCTCATTTGCATCTGATTGTACAGTGGTGGCATCCGCAGTCTCACGAGACCATGGATCTGCGCCTGGAAAGTCTACCCTACTGGAGTGTCCTCTCCAGGGCGCAGGCCTGGGCAGGGTTGTATGGAAGACCGGCAGTTGCCCACGCAGCAAGTTTCCCCTCTCCACGACACTGATGTTGTCCAAGGGAAGAGCAAGGGCCGATACAGCTTGGCACCAGTATCGCTACAGGAGTTGCCAGAACGAGGTTGAAGGCAACGTCGGACTGCCTTAGGGACTCCAGCTCCGGATCTGCCCTCAGGGTTTACTCCCGAAGCCTTTCCCATGAGTGGGTATGGCCGCAAGGCAGCGGAGGTTTGAAAGCAGAGTTTTCCCTCTCTTAGGTGGACTGCCTTCCCAGACTGACGAGCTCCATCTACCCAAAGCACTTCTTTTTAGGCGCCAGGACCCGCCTTCACCCCTTCTCCTGTCAGTAGAAACAGTTCCGCTGGGCTTAGAGGCTAAGCCACACGAGAAAGCCAGGAGTTGGACTTGGTTGTCAGAAGCTACTTGAGGAGCATGTCGTGAGGAGCACTTTTAGGTAGTGGGAGCTTGTCCCCACTACCACTCCTCGGCTTGACAACCTTGGAACCTGACAGTACATATATACAACCAATCATTACAACATTCCTTTGCACACACAATTATGTACATCACACCCAGCACATAAACCAAAATATTACCACAAATAAGCTAATAAAATATCATTCAAAGCGCACGTGAAGTGAGCAGGCCAGGTAAACAGTAAACAAGAGAGTACATCCCTTCTGGCATATTGAACCTCTGCTATCCAATACAGTACACCCATGTGAACAATTAATTCAGACATCCCACCCTGCAAAAACTCATTTCAGGGAGGTAGCACCCCTGCCCCCCCCACAACCCCATATCCTCCCCCCCTCCACCGCTGTCGACCTCCAAGAGTGTATGTCATACTTTGTTTAGCGATTTTGTCTAATCTGTAAACCAAGTTGGGTATATGCAGCAAATGTGACGTTAAAATATGTACTTATATTATATTATCATGTTTATTCTATTACAACTTTAAGCAAGTCTACAGGGAGTTTGGCCTCATCATGTAGGACATCAATGGCGTAGCTCCTTGGCAGCCAGCCAGCTAGTTTAAATCAGGGGTCCCCAAACTTTTCTGCACTGCGGACCGGTTTAATATTGACAATATTCTTGCCGACGGGGGGGGGGGGGGGGGGAGTGTTAAACGCGACCAGAATATCAGAGATAACTCAACTATAAGTCACTTGTAAGTGGCTAATACACTCAATTTCGTTTCTAAAGGGGCTTATCTAATGAATTTAATATTAAACACACAGCGCATATTTTCCTCGCATGAATATAGTGATGTCAATTATAACAGCAGTCCCAAACCTCCGGGCCGCGAAGAATGCAGCGGTACAGCGGTAGCCAGAATGCACCCAGCACACCTTTAAGAAAAAAGCCGAAATAAACAAGCTTAAACACAAGGAATTCTGCAGATGCTGGAAATTCAAGCAACACACATCAAAGTTGCTGGTGAACACAGCAGGCCAGGCAGCATCTCTAGGAAGAGGTATAGACGACATTTCAGGCCGAGACCCTTCGTCAGGACTAACTGAAGGAAGAGTTAGTAAGAGATTCCTTCAGTTAGTCCTGACGAAGGGTCTCGGCCTGAAACGTCAACTGTACCTCTTCCTAGAGATGCTGCCTGGCCTGCTGCGTTCACTAGCAACTTTGAAATAAACAAGCTAATTGATTAGGTGCTGACTGGCACGTAAATGTCGGCCCAGATCAGAGACGACGCAATCGGCAATCGCCTCTGATCTGGGCCGATATTTATGTGCCGGGCAGCACCTAATTAATTAGCTTGTTTATTTCAGCTTTTTTCTTAAAGATGTGCTGGGTGCGTCCCGGCTACCGCTGTATTCTTCGCGGCCCGGAGGTTGGGGACAACTGAATTATAAGTCACTTATAAGTCAATAGCATCATAACATTTTAAGTAATGTTTGGATATTAAACACATAGTGCATATTTTCCTCATATGAACATATAAAATCATTGCAACACACCAATATTGCTGAATCAGTGGGAGCCCTGGGCTTGTTTTCCTGCAACAAGACGGTCCTATCGAGGGGTGATGGGAGACAGCGATACTCGAAGGGGGTTCCTGATGTCCAGTCTAATCCGCAATTTAGTTTTCGTTGCATTCATTGCAGAAAACTCTGCTTCGCAGAAATATGTTGGAAATGGAAGCAACGTTTTCAGTGCTTTCATGGCTATCTCAGGATATTCAGCCTTGTCTTTGATCCAGAATACCGGCAGAGATGTTATGTCAAACATACTTTTCAGCCCACCGTCATTTGCAAGCTCGAGGAGTTGATCTTTTTCCCGCACTGACATGGATGATTCACCAGGGACATTCACAAATGGGTCACGGACCCATTCTTTTGCACGTCTTGGGTCACTGATGACCTCGCGTGCATTAGAATTCAACAGTGCGTGACAGGGAATGAGGAAAGGTACAGCTGTCTCATATCGTTTCATATCACCAAATCATATCGTGGATGGGGACCACTCATAGCACGAAGAGAGACCAATCAGGATGCTTGCCCTCCCTCTCCCTCTCCCTCTCAAAAAAAATCTATTTCCGGGATATTGTATATAATTTCCGGATGTCAGGGAGCCACTATCGATATGTGGGAGACTCCCGGAACTTCTGGGAGAGGTGGGATATCTGTTAATCTATGAACCCATGCATCTTGGGACTGAAGGAGGAAAGCGTTAAACAGTACAGAGAAGGCCTTCATGGCCACTAACAAAGGGATGTGTGAATACAGTGCATAGTACACAGTGAAAGATGCAACTGAATTTATTGAATTGAATTGAATTTACCAAAATCTTACATCTGCACCACAATGCAAGGGAGTAAAAATCTTTGCGTTAACTAGCAAAGTTAAAGTGAAAATAACATGACAATTGCTTTAGTCGGGTAAGTTAACGAATTCGATAGTGCTAATGAAGGCTGGGAGTCATATATCGAGAGGGTAGAACTGTATTGTAACGCGAACAATGTGGAGGTGCAGAAGAAAGCGCCCACGTAATGGGTGCTAGGACATACAGTTTCTTACGCAACTTAGTAACCCCTGAAAAGTCAGCAAGCAAGACTTTGACTTTTGAATTTTCTCCCAGTTTAGAAAATAGTCTATGCTCTTATTCCTTCATACACTTCTGGTCACTGTATTCCATCTGCCACTTCTTTGCCCATTCTCCTAAACTGTCTAAATCTTTCTGCGGCCTCTGCTTTCTCAACTCTATCTGCCCCTCCGCCTATCTTCATGTCATCCATAAAGCTGGCCACAAAGACATCAGTTTCATCACCCAACTCATTGACATACAATGAAAAAAGAAGCGATCCCAACTCAAACCCATGTGAAGCACCACTAGTCACCGTCAGCCAATCAGAGAAGAATCTTTTTATTCCCACTCTTTGCCTCCTCCAATCAGTCACTGCTTTATCAATGTTAGCATCTTCCACGTAATGCCCTGTTTAGGAGCCTCATGTGCAGTTCTTGTCGAAGGCCTTCTGAAAATCCAGCTACTCAACATCCACCAATTCTTCTTTGTCTTTGACAGATTGGTCAGGCAAGATTTTTCCTTAAGGAAACAATGCTGACTTTGGCCTATTTTGTCATATGCCTCCAAGTACCCTGAAACCACATCCTTAACAATTGACTCCAACATCTTCCCAACTACTGAGGCCAGGCTATCTGGCCAATAATTTCCTTTCTTTTGCCTCCCTCTCTTCTTGTGTTGGGCACGTGGCCAAGTGGTTAAGGCGTTCACCTAGTTACCTCAAGGTTGCTAGTTCGAGCCTCAGCTGTGGCAGCATGTTTGTGCCTTTGAGCAAGGTACTTAATCACACGTTGCTCTAGTCTGAGTCGACGTTCCCTCCCCTCTTCTTGAAGAGTGGAGTGACATTTGCAATTTTCCAGTCCTCCTGAACCATGCCAGACTCTTTTGATTCTTGAAAGATCATTACTAATGCCTCCACAATTTCATCAGCTACCTCTTTTAGAACCCTGGGGTGTCGTACATCAGATCCAGGTGACTTATTTACCCTCGGGCCTTTCAGCTTCTCAACCACCTTCTACCAAATAATAGCAACTGTACTCCCTTCCGCCTCTCACAGTCTCGAACTTCAGGTATATATAGTGTCTTCCTCAGAGAAGACTGATCCAAACTACTTATTTAATTCATTAATCATTTCCTTGTCCCCTGTTATTATCCCTCCAGCATCATGTTCCAGCTATTATCTACTCTGGCTTCTCTTTTACTCTTTACGTATCTGAAAAAAACTTTTGGTATCATTTTTGATATTATTGGCTAGCTTACCTTCATATTTCATCTTTTCCACCCCCTTATGTTTTTTTTAGTTGTCTTCTGTTGGTTTTTAAAATTTCCCAATCTTCTAACTTCCCACTCATATTTGCTCTATCATATGTCCTCCGTTTTGCTTTTACGTTGCCTTTGACTTCTGTTGTCGCCACAGTTGCGTCATCTTGCCTTTAGAATACTTCCTCTTCGTTATGATGTACCTCTCCTGTGCCTTCCAAATTGCTCCCAGAAACTGCAGCCATTGCTCCTCTGCCAACATCCCTGCCAGAAAATTGATTTTCCAATCAACTTTGGATTTTCCAGTCAGCTCCTCTCTCATGCCTCTGTAATTCCCTTTATTCCACTGTAATATTGATACGTCTGACTTTAGCTTCTCCTTCACAAATTTCTGGGTGAATTCCATCATATTATGTTTCCTAGGGGTTCCTTTACCTTAAGCTTGCAATCATATCCAATTCTATGCACTTTAACTGTGTTTTATAGTTTTATGTGTGTACTTTGAGCAGATTGTGTGTTATATTTCAGAGGCTTATTCATAGTGCTTGATTAAAGAGTGACCTTGAAATTCTACATTGAGCAAAATGTATGTAACACATGGAGCATTTTATCAAACAAGCAGATGTTAAATACTATTAAGTACTGCAATATTCTGCCTGATTTCTGCTCCAGCTCATCTGTGCATGTGACAGGCAACATAAAATTTGAATAGTTGCTTTGCACTCAAGTCCTGGGATGAACATGGGCCTCAAACACTGAACTGGGTATTAAGGGGAGAAGTGAGTCCTGGTCTGGTGTTATCCCTACCTCTTCAATGCTCTTTATGCCCAACAAACCCTTTGATAATGACTCACCACAGGTCTTCTGTAGATCACCCAACCCTTTCTATCCTCCACTCCCTCCCCCACCTTTGCTAGTTTCACAATGGTGAAACACCATTGCTGCAAACCTTGTTTTATTACAGGCCTCTCTCTGGTAATATTTTCCCTGTTAGTGACCTTGTACAAAATCAGCACCACCCCACTGTGTAACAATGACTTAGCACATCATTTCAGGTGCATTGTGATTTTCTGAGTAGTGCTGAGAGATGTGTGTAGACTATATCCATGGAGTATATGTGGTGTATCTTTGCTTTACACTGTAATTGCATAAGGACAAAAGGAAAAGAACAGAAGCAAGTCACTCAACCCCTAAAACCTGCCCTTTCTTTCAATATGATCGTGTCTGATCTACCCCAAGCATCACCTCTGGCTGTCTGATAAAATGCCCCATGTGTTACATACATTTTGCTCAGTTCCTTGATCTTTCAAACACATATTGTATTTGAATGCTCCCAATAATCTAGCTTCCACAACCTCTCAGGTAAAGAATTCAGAGATTCATCATCTGCAGTGAGAAATTCCTACACATGTCTGCCCCATAATCTTATTTCCTTATCTCTCTGTTCAAGGCACTCCCAATAGTGGAAACATCTTCACATTTGCCTTGTCTCTGCCCCCGTATCACCATATATGTTACAATAATACCACCCTCATTGTTCTGAACTCCAAGCATGCTAGATCTAGCTCCTGTGGTTGACAACTCTTATCCATACATTGTCCTAGTGAACCTCTTTTGGACTGCCTTCAGTACCATTATATCCTTCCTTAAGTAAGAGGACCAGAACTGTGCACACGCACTCTAGCTGTGGCCTGACCAGCGGTACACTTGTGTGGCTCTGAGCTGTCCAGTTTTGGGAAGAGCACCCACTAAAATGATGCAGAATAAGCACCTACATCCCCAAATGGAAGCCTAATGTCACTTCATGCATTCAATATATTTGGAGGGTCAAGCACACAGGAAGAACCCCTGATTGATTGATTTCCACTGAATGTTACTTCAGTTCATCTGGTGTGCAGTGTTTCCAGACCAAGGCTTTTGCAATAGCCAGTTACTGCCAGATCTGGTCATAACCCTAGAGTGCAGGATGCCAGGGAGAATGAGCAGAAAACAGTAGTATTCTGGAGGATTTCAGCAGGAGGTCCTCACTGAAACCTTCCACATGCTTCAGTGCAAATGAGATCACAGAGCAGGGCAAGGAAATATTAAATATCACAGTGGCTATCTGCCTCTATAGTCTGAGGTAGAGCTGGAGATTCAAGTTCAGATTTGTTGTTGCCATAGGCATTCATACACAGGATATAAAAGCCATGAAGATTTGTTTTGTGCAGTAGCAATGCAGTACATTATAAACATGATAAACATAAATTATACATAACTTACACATGTGCAAAAATAAACAAAGTAGGCATAACAACACAGTGGAAGATTGAGAAAGAGGTAGCATTAGAGTTTTTCAAATCAGTTCAGGAACCCAATGGAAGCGGAGAAGAAGGCACTATTGAACTTTAAGGTGTGTGTCTTCAGGATCTTGAACCTCCTGTCGGGTGACAGCATCGAGAAGAGGGCATGGCCTAGATGGTTGGGGTCTTTGATGATGGATCTCACCTTCCTGAGACGTTGACTCTTTGTTCGTGGGGAGAGTTGTCCCTGTGGTAGAACTGACTGAGTCCACTACTCTAAGTGGCCTCTTGCATTGGATTTTCCCTGATGCAACCAGTCTGAATGCACGTCTTTAGAAGTTTATCAGAGTCTTCAATGATACGCCAAATATCCTTAAACTTCTAAGAAAGTGGTGGCATTGGTGTGATTTCTTCATGCTTACACCTATGTGCTGGGCCCTAGGTGAGATATTGACACCAAGGAACTTGTGGCTGTTCAACTGTCCACACAGACTTTCAGTGAGAACTGTTTCACGTCCATGATATATTGTTGCATTAGGGAAATTGCAACTATTGGAGACACCAGAAACTGCAGATGCTGGTATCTGGAGCAACAAACTCTGGAAACTCAGTGGATCGAGGAGTACCCATGAGAAGAAACGAATTGTCGATGTTTTGGGTAATCACCTGACATCAGGACTGAATGGAAAGATTAGGTGCCCAGTATGAGGAGAAAGGGAATGGTGAGACAGGAGTCCAAGGTGACTGGTGGACTGAGGAGGGGTGTGAGATGACAGGCAGGTTGTCCTGGTAAGGGAGGGTTGTGGCTGGGGTTGGTTAACAGTAAACAGAGGCAGACAAAGAAAGAGGGAAAATGAGAGGCAAATAGAGTTCTTGGATTCTAAGCTGCATACTTGGGACACAAATATTCTCCATTCCAGAAGGTGGGATCTAGGTCACATTGGCTCGTCAAGAAGCAGCAGAGAGAATCACACATGATTTCACGGGCTTCTCTGGGAGACAAGGTGCCATTAGCTTCACTTTAACTATGCAGTATCTGACGCTGGGCACTTTCAAAAAGCACAGTGCATTAGTTCTGCACCAGCTGTGTTCAGTCAGATAAGTACAGTGCCTATCCAATTACAGGAGCCATCTGCGAGCCACCTGGCATTGATGTGTGCACGTAACGTCACAATCCAACACAGCAGATCACAGAAGGCTCAGATGATGATCTGACTGCAACAACAGTTCTGAATGAGCTCTATAGTACTCACATTAGTGTATCTTGGGATTTCCCTTCCTCTGCTCAATGCCACACAACCATGGAAATCAGACTAACAAGCAACCTGCTGGGTTTCACCCCAAAACATCCACGATTCCTTTTCTTCTAACCAGACCCATTTGAGTTCCTTCAGCAGATTGTTTTTCTTATCCCAGATTCCAGAATCTTCCTTCGAAAGTTGACAGCTCGCCATGCTTTACAAGGAAAAGAGTACAGTCGACGTTTCGGGTCGAGACCCTTCATCAGGACTGGAGAAAAATGATGAGGTTAGAAGGTGGGGGAGGGGAGACAGAAACACAAGGTGATCGGTGAAACGGGGTGAGGGGTGAAGTAAAGAGCTGGGAGGTCGATTGGTGAAAGGGATACAGGGCTGGAGAAGGGGGAATCTGATAGGAGAGGACAGAAGGCCATGGTAGGAAGAAAAGGGGGTGGTGTACCAGAGAAAGGTAAGGTGAGAGAGGGAAATGGAAATGGGGAATAGTGAAGATGGGGGTGGGGAGGCAATTACTGGAAGTTCGAGAAATCAGGTTGGAGGCAACCCAGATGGAATATAACCTGCTGTTCCTCCAAACTGAGTGTGGCCTGGTCATGACAATAGAGGAGGCCATGGACTGACATGTCAGACGGGAATGGGAAGTAGAATTAAAGTGGATGACCACTGGGAGATCCCATTTTTTCCGGCTCAGCGGAGTGGTCTCCCAATCTATGCATTGGTACTGCTTCCTGCACCCATGCAGAGCTCATCGACTTCATCAACTTTGCATCCAGCTTCCTCCCTGCCCTCAAATTTACCTGGTCTGTTTCCAACACCTCCCACCCCTTTGTCTATCTCTCTGTCTCTATATAAAAAGCCTCCATGACTTCCCATCCCACTCCTACTCTGACCTTTCTGTCTGAACCAATCATAGGCATGAGGAACAACACTTTCACCTGGGTACGTTGCCACCTTTGGGACTCTATATCAAATTCTCCAGCTTTCACTAACTCACACGGTCTTTCTGTCTGTATCGGAAATGGCCATTTCTGCTCAGGTTTTATGTGTCATCACAGACAATAACACATAATCTGATCCCAACTGCCACATGAATCTATCTGTTCTTACCCTGTCAGAAACAGTCCCTTTGTTCTCCCCCACTCTCTTGGCGACTGAAGTGTTTGCTGTCTTTCCCAGTTCTGACACAGGCTCTCAGTAAACTGCTTCCCTTTGCACAGATGAGTGTTCCCAGCATTTTCTGGGATTTTTTTTCCTTCAGATTTCCAGCTTCTGCAGTCTCCCAAATTGAAATGAATTCTTTATTTGGCAAACAAAAACCTAACTCGACCTCTCTCACCCACTTCCTCGGAACTGTCCATGTTATTTTTAAAGAGGAAGTACTCTGCATGTCAGTTGAAGCTGGGGTGACCAGCTTGTGTGGATCTTTTTATATATTGAAAATGCAACTATCACCTCCACCAACACCCTCCCTCAGCAGCTCTACACGCTTTATCCTAACTTTTCATACTTGCTACCTGCACATGTAAGACCACAGACACCACACAGAAAAGTGCTTTTGCATCATGTATTTTAGGCACAAAATTATGCAGTGCTAATATAGCCCACATTTGGGATTGCACTAATATAACCCAAAAGCCACACCAATACTACCACAACCCATATTCATACCAATACTAGAAGTGTTTATAGTTTGCATGATACCAGGACCACATGGACCACAGCATAACACTGCAGTCCACATCTTGTCCAGTACCAGTGCAACCCAATCAATCAGCTCCAAGACCTTGGCCTCAGTACCTCCTTGGGAAACCTTGAGAAACTGGATCCTTGATTTCCTCACTTTCAGACCCCAAATACAGTTCAATATCTCCTCCACAATCTCTATCAGCACAGGTGCACCACAGGGCAGTGTGCTTAGTCCCCTGCTCTACTCACTTTACACTTATGACTGCGTGGCTAAACACAGCTCCGATGCCATTTTCAAGTTTGCTGATGTAGGCTGAATCAAGGGTGGTGATGGATCAGCATACAGGAGGGAGACTGAAATCTGGCTGAGTGGTGTCACAACAACAACCTCTCACTCAATGTCAGCACAACAAAATAGCTGATTAATGGTATAGGAGGAAACCAGAGGTCCATGAGACATCCCTCATCAAGGAATCAGAGGTGGAGAGGGTAACTATTTCAGAGAATCTGCCCTGGTTCCACCATGCAAATGCCATTACAGAGAACAGACAGCAGTGCCTCTACTTTCTTAGAAGTTTGCGAAGATTTGGCATGACATCTGAAACTTTGAGAGTATATTGACAGGTTGCGTATGGAAACACCAGTGCCCTTGAATGGAAAAGCATACAAAAAGACGTGGACACAGTTCATCACAGGTAAAGCCCTTCTCAGCACTGAGCAAATCTATAAGGAGTGCTGTTGCAGGAAAGCAGCATCCATCATCAGGGACCCCCTCCATCCAGTCCATGCTCTCTCCTGCCTACTACCATCAGGAAAGAAGTACAGGAGCCTCAGGACTCACACCACCAGGTTCAGGAACAGTTATTACCCCTCAACCATCAGGAAGGAAGTACAGGATCCTCAGGACTCATACCATCAGGTTCAGGAACAGTTATTACCCCTCAACCATCAGGCTCCTGAACCAGTGAGGTAACCTCACTCAACTTCACTCACCCCATGACTGAACTGTTCCCACAACCTATGGACTCACTCTCAAGGACTCTTCATCTCATGTTCATCTCTCAATATTTATTGTTTATTTATTATTATTATTATTATTTTGTTTGTTTTTTTTGTATTTGCACTTATTTATCTTTTGCACATTGGTTGCTTGTCCACCGTACTGAGCCTGGTTTTTCATTGATTCTGTTCTGTCTATGTATCTACTGCGAATGTCCACAAGAAAATGAATCTCGGGGTTGTATATGGGTGACATTTGTGTACTTTGATAATAAATTTACTTTGAACTTTGAACCACACATGGATTGGTCACATTTAAATAACATCTGGCTCCCATCAGGACAAATAAGAAAACAGCCCCTCTCTGGACAAGTATTAACACAGACTATTATAAACTACCAATAGAAATCATCCCTGAACTAACCCAAATACACCGCATATTTAGGTCAAGACTAACACCTTCTCTATCTGGATCAACCCTGATTAACATTAACATAGTCTACATCTGGACCAATACTAAATCAGCTGATTTCTACCTGAATCAAGACAAACACAGCCTATTCCTGGACCAGGATTAATACTGCCCTTAACTGGACAGCTAACAATACATCCCATATGACTACAATGCAGTTCATACCATTATAAATATTAATGATGTCTGTATGTGGACCACCTCAAATACATTTCATGCTTGAACTTGTATCAATGCAGCCCATTCCTCAGCTTATACCACGCAGCCCCTACATGGTTTAGCACCTACGACTCATACATAGGTGTGTACTAGTATAACCTCTCCAGTTCCACTGCTGTTGTAGGTATCAAATGGACCACACCCATGCAGCTCACACGTTAACAACCTCTAACCCAACCCCAACACCGGCCCAGTGCTAATACAGTCCACATCTGGAATACTACTATTATCTTGGCTGCTAGTTACTCTGGTGGCACCATTAAGAAGGCAATTTGTGCGAGCGGCTCTGATGGAAATCATCAACTATTCCCGTTTTAGACTACTACAGCTAAAATTCACAGCTACAGCCATGGTCAATTCAGTAAGCAACATTATTTTAAGGCCCTTAAAAAGATCTATTGTTATTCAAAGTCAACGAATCTCATACAGCAAACAACAGGAATTCTGCAGATGCTGGAAATTCAAGCAACACACATCAAAGTTGCTGGTGAACGCAGCAGGAGGTGAACGCAGCAGGAAACAGGAATTCTGCAGATACTTACTAACTCTTCCTTCAGTTAGTAACATCGACTTCTCTAACTTCCGCTAATGCCTCACCTCCCCCTCGTACCCCATCTGTTATTTATTTTCATACACACATTCTTTCTCTCACTTTCCTTTTTCTCCCTCTGTCTCTCTGACTATACCCCTTGCCCATCCTCTGCGTTCCCCCCCCCCACCCTTGTCTTTCTTCCCGGACCTCCTGTCCCATGATCCTCTCATATCCCCTTTGCCAATCACCTGTCCAGCTCTTGGCTCCATCCCTCCCCCTCCTGTCTTCTCCTATCATTTTGGATCTCCCCCTCCCCCTCCCACTTTCAAATCTCTTACTAACTCTTCCTTCAGTTAGTCCTGACGAAGGGTCTCGGCCTGAAACGTCGACTGTACCTCTTCCTAGAGATGCTGCGTTCACCAGCAACTTTGATGAATCTCATACAGCAGTCTCCAGTCACAAGTGACAGCAGAAGAGAGGATGCTGTGCTGGATTAAAAGTTTATTTAAGGAGAAGAGGGTTCCGACTTCCATTACCGACTATTCTGCTGGCAAATGTACAGTCTCTGGAAAATACTCAGGGCAGGATTTCTGCACCAGGACGACATAGGGGGTTGTTGTGTTCTCTGTGTTTTCAATGCCTCTTTTCTGTGGTGCTCTCTCAGTCCACCAGCTCTTCTTTAGGTCTTTGTTTTTCAGTTGCCCCTCTGCCCTCAGGTATTTGTAGAACACTTCATTTTCCTTTGAATGAAGGTGGAGTTTAAAACCCAGGAGCATGTGTTTGTGGGTGAAAATCTCCCTAGTCATTCTTCACAAATGAGTCCTGGCGTTCTTGGCAGAGGAGCCAAGGGTCTCTGCACAAGTACCTATTATGGAGGACTTCAGGACAGCCCACAAGTGTGGACAACCTGTAGCTCTTGTAGACTGGGATTTAGCAAGCTGTCTGAGAAGAGCTGTCTGTGTGATTGTTGCTGTAATGTGCCTGTGGACACTGATGCTTAGTGGCCAGGTTTGTGGAGATAATGGAGCAGTGGTCAGTTCAGTGGAGATCAGTGCCAGTCATGGTGTGAGTGATGTGAAAATCTCTGCTGTCCCTCACTCAGCTAATGATATCATCAACAGTTGTCAGCGCTGGGGCTGGGATCTTTCATGTTTATCCCCCTATTGTGCTGTATGTTTTCTATGTTTCTATGTTTCTATGTTTAATAAAAAAGAGTGCTGGTTCTGATGAAATTGTGCTCCAAGCTTCTGGTGAAAAGAAGGACCCTCTTAGTCTTTCCTTCTTCCCTCTTGTTAGAGTGTTACCACCCTTCCCAACCTGTATTGAAGTCACCCAGTAGGATTCATCTGGGCCCTTTCAGGGATGAAGACCAGGGTTTTCTGAAGTCCTCCTTGGCCCCCATCTGAAGCTTCAAGTTTAGGGCATACGCACTGACGATCTTTGCTTGTTGGTTCTATGCTAAAGTAAAGCAAAGGGAAATACACCTTCACTAATTCTGTGAGAGCTGCTGAGATGCCAGAGAAACTCACTGTTGGTAGTGAAGCTCACTTAGTGATGCCAACTTCTCCCTCTAGAAGAAGGTGTACCCAATGTCTTGTTCTCCTGCCTTCGTGTCTCACTCATTGCAGCGAAGTGAATGACAAAGCGTGTGGGTCCCTGGGCTTTGGCAGCAGAACGTTAATCAGGCTTGATGCTGCTGGGACTGAACGTGAAACTGACCTTATAGCTGAGCTCTATACTGTAAAGTGGAAGTTACCTGGTGGAGGGCTCTTTTAATGTCAGGCAGTCCTTGCTCACCAGCCACCACAGTGATTTAAAATGATGGGTGTCTTGCCATGTCTCCATTCCCAACCCTTGCACAAAGCACATCCACATTCCTGATTCTGAGCTCTGTTTGCACACCTGGCTTGTTACCGTGACTACCCAGAGTTAGCCACATCCAACATAACAAAAGCTCAGCACAAATACTGAGCTGAAAATGCACTACCAGCCACAGGACACCAAAAGTACAATCCAGGCTTGAAAGCCCAAAGGAGGCGTCAAACAGTAACTCAGCAAGGTTTGTATGAAGCCTCCTTCACTGAAGTGCAAGGAAGAAAGATTTAGATATATCGACAAACTTCCTCCACTTTAGGACCGCAGGGAATGAATTATTGGGTTCACCTGGTCACAGGTCCAAGCAGCAGGCGATCTTTCTCTACAGGAGAAGTGACCCAGTGCATAAATAGATCGAACTATATGGCAGCTAGGTTGGGGAAGAGTGAAGAAGCGAATTATATTCCCAGGATGGAAGGTCCTCGTGGAGATGAAGACAATGCAGCATGTCATTTGAGTTCAACACACAGAGGGAATTGCACTTATCTCATTCTGCGTAAGTGCTTCTGTCACTGAAGTCATTGTGGTAGGGAGCTGCTACAAAGCACGAGTTGAATGAAGAAGTCAACTGAGAGCATAATCAGGGACAAGGCTTTTCAATGGACAGCACATCCAGCCTACTGGTGTGATTACATTAAGATTACTCCATGCTTGGTTGAGATGGTCACTGAGCTGACCAGGTCCAAGAAAGCCACCAGTACAGAAACGGTTTCTGGTTAGTACACAGGTCTGAGGTAAATCCCATAAGATGGTTAAAACCTCCACACCATCCCTAAGCCAGAGAATTCTCGGGCGCTTATCTCTCTGTCACAGTTCACACAAACAGGAACTATTCCTGTCGTTGTCAGAACCCTTTAATTGGTATCTCCACTGTAGTTTGTGTGGTGGAGGCTGGACTTCAAATTGGTCATGCCGGATGCTTCTTCAGAAGTGACACTGAGCTCTTTCCTGATCATGTCAGTGTTTTGACACTTCCTCTTTTGATTTGAATCATGTGGCTTTTAATGATCACATTGGCCCTGAGGAACCAGATTTTAAAAATGTTTTGAAATAAAGGCTACTTTTGTGTATGTTTCAGATTTTTCTAATGTTCTTGTTATTTCACAGAGGTTATTATGATTCCAAAAAGAAATTTCAAAAAATATCCTTTCAGTTGTGCTTTTTCTTATTGACTTTGGCTGTAAACGCCACTCCAATTTGAACAGATTTACTGCCTCACCCATCCCCCAACCACAACGGGGGCTTAAAGGGCTCTGGGTCCAACTGGTTGGCTTTGTTAGAAAGGCAGATTTGAGAAGAGGCTGGCACAAGAGACTGGAATCTGCAGGGTTTGACCCAAAGCATCAAGAATTCCGTTCCTTCTACAGACGCTACTCAACCTGCTGAATTCCCACAGCAAATGGTTTGTT
Source organism: Mobula hypostoma (assembly GCF_963921235.1). Classification (NCBI taxonomy): domain Eukaryota; kingdom Metazoa; phylum Chordata; class Chondrichthyes; order Myliobatiformes; family Myliobatidae; genus Mobula; species Mobula hypostoma. The sequence goes on along the minus strand of NC_086100.1, from coordinate 97,575,582 downwards.
GCTGCAGATTTGACAAGATGCGGCCTACAGACAATGAAGAATAAATCTGATAATCCCTGAAACTGAATGGCAGGAGACTGATGCACAACTAGCTCAGGCCCATTGAGTGGACTGGAATGCCGTGCAAATTTCATGTTGCCCACTCTGCCTGTGATTGCATCTCTGGCCACCAGCTGACACCTCCACTTACAAGCGGTTCACATAGCTGTGCCTCTTCAAAGGGAGGATCCTTGTAGCTGGAGCAAATGTTGGTGAGAGTTCTATGACTGGACTTGACTGGGACACGACTAAGAATGAGGCAGAGCAGGAGAGACCCAATCCTGAAGGATAGGGCAGCAGAGGTTGAAACTATGAGCAAGCCCCAGAAGGGTGAGAGCAATGAATTACGAGGGTCATTGCTAGGAGGTAAACCCAGAAGATTTGGATGCAATCAGGTTCAGTGACTTAGCGTGAGAGGTCAAAGTGTCATCGAATATATTTTGCAGGGTCATATTGGGTCAAGCAAATCACTCACTAATATTTGTCAATGCACCATGCTCTAATAATCAAGAGAAACAGTTTCTATCAGTCAACTCTTAAAGCAGGGGTCCCCAACGTGGGGTCTATGGACCCCTTAGTCAATATTAGGGCTCCATTGCATAAAAAAAGGTTGGGAACCCTTAGCTCAATAGTTCATGAAGTAATTCACCCTGTGGTAAACAACTGTCCCATTCTTACTGATTCCCCTGAAGGGGAAATAGATCTTCAATGTGTTTTTGCTGGGATTACCTAACATCCACAGTGGCTCAGGCAGCTCATGTAGAAAGAGAAACAGGTCCTGAAATGTAACAGTTTGTCTTCCCACAGATGCTGCCTGACTTGCTGCACATTTCCAGCATTTTCTAGTTTTATTTCAGATATCCACCAGCAGGAGCTTTTGTTTGTTTCATCACCCAACATCCACCCTCACACTCTCATCACTACTGGGAGGTTTGCAATTAAACCTCACCATTTCAATACATTCCACAAGAGCTCCAACACTAAAATAGCTTGCTGTAGACTCACGGAGATACATCCCTTCCTCTTGTGGAACAATGTGGCTCAGAACCAGACTAGGACATGCTATCCCTGCTCCCTTATTCTTGCTGTTGCAATGTCGTTGGTAATCAACAAGGGGACTAAATCCGTCAGAAATTTCAGCTCCCTCTCATTTGATTTACAAGCTGCAAGCTACTCATATACCTGTCCATTTTCCCTTTCATCCCTTGGACAGACACTTTGGAAAGGTACAAGAGTAGCAAGCCAACCTTTGTGCACTGCCCCTTGTGGTTCCATTTGTAAATTTAGGTTGAAATGTTTGTTTTGTGGCCAGGCGACGGTGCAGCCAGAGGGGAAGGAGAGGAAGATCCTCACCACCCATGTGCCTCCTGTTCATGCCGCAGTTACTGGCTTTCAACTGGGTACGTTCTTTGTGGGCAGTCCTTGCCATGGAGGTGTGTAGTCTCTGGAACTCTCTGCCCCAAGGGTTGTAGAAGCTGAATCACTGGAGGTACTTCCTGCCCTGCACTCCACAGCCTCCACCTTCACCACTCTCTTTTGTCTCCACTTCCATCTCCCGCTCACTAATGGCAAAGCTCCTCCTTTCCTGGCATGATTGGCATTGAAGACCCTGACCTGGAGTTTCACGCTGACTTCCGTTCTTTGCGGGTATGGGGCTCACTTTCTGAGTTTCGGGACTGGCCATTATTCGAGATGCGGCCTAAGAGATTAGCTCGCCTTCGGAGTCCTGGGATCTCGCGGCTCTGGAGACGGGTGGACCGAAGGTCGGAATCTCTGCAGGAATCCGGTGTGTCATGGGAGACGGAAGGTCTATGGCTGTGTGCCCAGAGATCTGAGTTCTTTGGGCACAGAGCTTGGAAAAAGCAAAGCAATGGACTTTTAACATCGTAAACCAGCGAGTTGTTTGTTATGTCTCCCCTTTCGCTGTGAAACGGAGACACCTCTTTCTCCCTTATCAGGGAGAGAGAGCGCCTGTGGTATGTCAAATACTGGGTAGACGAGTAGTTTTTGGGGTACTGCAAGACTGTGCCTTTGCTGTCGCTTTGCTGCACGCTTGAGTGCTCGGTGGTGGGTGCCGATGCTTTTTTTTGTTGATCGGGGAGGGGGATCGTTGCTTTGCTGTGGCTTACACGTGGGAGGGGGAAGCTGTGAGATTCCAACATTTCACTGTCATTCATTCTTTGGGGGCATTCCTCTGTTTTCGTGGATGGTTGCGAAGAAAAAGCATTTCAGGATGTATACATTTCAGGATTTGTATACATTTCTCTGACATTAAATGTACTTTTGAAACCTTTGAGTTTTTATTGACAAGAAGCAATGAAAAGCTTGTTTTCCATGCCTTCCAGACAGATCTTGCCAAACACACATATATTGAGTAACTATATAACAATTACAGCATGGAAACAGGCCATCTCGGCTCTTCTAGTCCGTGCCAAACACTTACTCTCACCTAGTCCCACTGACCTGCACTCAGCCCATAACCCTCCATTCCTTTCCTGTCCATATAGCTGTCCAATTTAACTTTAAATAACAATATCAAACCTGCCTCAACCACTTCTGCTGGAAGCTCGTTCTACTCAGCTACCACTCTCTGAGTAAAGAAGTTCCCCCTCATGTTACCCCTAAACTTTTGCCCCCTAACTCTCAACTCATGTCCTCTTGTTTGAATCTCCCCTACTCTCAATGGAAAAAGCCTATCCATGTCAACTCTATCTATCCCCCTCATAATTTTAAATACGTCTATCAAGTCCCCCCTCAACCTTCTACGCTCCAAAGAATAAAGACCCAACTTGTTCAATCTTTCTCTGTAACTTAGGAGATGAAACCCAGGTAATATTCTAGTAAATTTTCTCTGTACTCTCTCTATTTTGTTGACATCTTTCCTATAATTCAGTGACCAAAACTGTACACAATACTCCAAATTTGGCCTCACCAACGCCTTGTACAATTTTAACATTACATCCCAACTCCTATGCTCAATGCTCTGATTTATAAAGGCCAGCATACCAAAAGCTTTCTTCACCACCCTATCCACATGAGATTCCACCCTCAGGGAACTATGCATCATTATTCCTAGATCCCTCTGTTCTACTGCATTCTTCAATGCCCTACCATTTACTATGTATGTCCTATTTTGATTAGTCCTACCAAAATGTATCACATTTATCAGCATTAAACTCCATCTGCCATCTCTCAGCCCACTCTTCTAACTGGCCTAAATCTCTCTGCAAGCTTTGAAAACTTACTCCATTATCCACAACGCCACCTATCTTAGTATCACCTGCATACTTACTAATCCAATTCACCACCCCATCATCCAGATCATTAATGTATATGACAAACAACATTGGACCCAGTACAGATCCCTGAGGCACACCACTAGTCACCGGCCTCCAACCTGACAAACAGTTATCCACCACTACTCTCTGGCGTCTCCCATCCAGCCACTGCTGAATCCATTTTACTACTTCAATATTAATACCTAACAATTGAACCTTCCTAACTAACCTTCCATGTGGAACCTTGTCAAAGGCCTTACTGAAGTCCATATAGACAACATCCACTGCTTCACTCTTGTCAACTTTCCTAGTAGCTTCTTCAAACAATTCAATAAGATTTGTCAAACATGACCTTCCATGAACAAATCCATGTTGACTGTTCCTAATCGGACCCTGTCTATCCAGATAATTATATATACCAGCTCTAAGAATACTTTCCATCAACTTACCCACCACTGACGTCAAACTCACAGGCTGATAATTGCCAGGTTTACTCTTAGAACCCTTTTTAAACAATGGAACAACATGAGCAATACGCCAATCCTCCGGCACCATCCCCGTTTCTAATGACATTTGAAATATTTCTGTCAGAGCCCCTGCTATTTCCACACTAACTTCCCTCAAGGTCCTAGGGAATATCCTAAAAGAGAGAGTACAGTGTGGGTAAACAAATGAAGTGCAAAGGCCAAGATAGAGAGATCAAGAGTTGATATTTGTGTTCAAGGGTCTGATAAGCATGAGGTACTTGCAGATGATGACAAACCCCTAACTCTGCTGAGCAGTTCAGAGAATGGTCCTGTCTGCACTCCAGTGCTCTGGTCTACCTCACCTTGACACAAGGCTACTTGGCCCCTTAACTTTGTCCCACAGTTAAATTAGATCACAGCTGATCTACCCCAGGCCTCAACTCCTGTCCTGTATCAGTTCCTCATAGCCATCAATTACTGATCTTTTATTGTAAAATGTATTTACATCCACCTTCAATGCCTCTGGTGATCGAACTTCCACAACCCTCGGGAGCAGAGAATTCCAGAGATTGAATAACCTCGGTGAAAAAAAAATTCTATTTTAAATGACCAACTCTTTATCTTGTAACTCTGTCCCCTCATCTGAGACTCTTCCGCTAGTGAAAACACATCAAAATCTATCCTATCATGCTCCCTCAATAGCCAGCCGGTGGTTTAGTGGCATCTGCACCGGACTTCAAGGTAAATAATCCTGGGTTCAAAACTGGCCGGCTCCTTGCACACTTTTCATCTGTGCTGGGCTGAGCTTTGAGCTGGCCTCTCGGCCTTATGAAAACAACAGACAAAATGCTCAAGAAACTGCAAGGTTGTCACCCGTTTTGCCACAAAGCGTGGGGGTGAGTAACAACAATGCTCCCTCAGTAAGCTCACCCCTCATTCTTCGAAACTCCAAAGAGTACAGAGCCAATCTGCTTCACGTCTCTTGGTAGGGTATGAGCCTGGAGTGTAGGCTGGTGACTGATTCACACTCAACAGAAGACAATGGGGCAAATGGACATTGTCCTTTTGTTTCATTGGCGAATGATAAAGTATTTCATAAAAGTCATATGAAGGAACCAGGTTTGGTAGGTATCTGATACCCCCCATCACATACCAAACCTGGTTCCTTCGTACAACTTTTATCAAATACTGTACCCCCACTTGATATAGATCCAAAGGCCACACTCCCTAATCATAATTGATTAACTCTTTTAGTTAGCATGGATGAAGTCAGCTCAGTAATGGTCACACTAGGGAAGAGGTCCACTCACTTACATTTGTAAGCAACACAGCTAAGTCTTGGTTTAAGGTCATTTACAGGGGATCCGAGAGAATTTTTTTTGTACAGTGATTGGAATCTGGAGCCCAGTCCCAAGAAGTGGTTTAGGGTGAGATTTACAGTGGATCTAATAGGGATTTTAGTTCATAGCGTTGCTGGAATCTGAGCCTGCTGCCCAAGAAGAGGTTGAAGGCGAGATTTACAGATCTAAGGGGGATTCTGAGCATCTCTGCCCAAGGGGTCTGGAGACGTGCAAGAGTGTGCTCCACTCACACCCGTCTTCACATCGGCGGGCAGCTTCAAACCCCTAGGGGTGCACATCTCTCACAACCTCTCACGGTCTCAGACACATCCGCCACAATCAAGAAAGCTCACTTCTTCCTTCAGTTAGTCCTGACGAAGGGTCTCGGCCTGAAACGTGGACTGCACCTCTTCCTAGAGATGCTGCCTGGCCTGCTGCGTTCACCAGCAACTTTGATGTGTGTTGCTTGAATTTCCAGCATCTGCAGAATTCCTGTTGTTTGCAAGAAAGCTCACTACCAGCTTTACTTTCTGAGGAGGCCGAAGCAAGCTGGTCTATGCACAGCGACACTCATGACCTCTACAGCTGCGCGGTTGTGGGCATTCTGACATGCTGCATCAGTGTGTGGTACTGCGGCAGACAGGGGGGCTCTAGAATGGGTAGCCCACTGCCTACCCCGTTTCCCCCACCCCCCATCAAGGACACATAGACAGAAAGGTGCCCAAAAAAGGCCAGCAATATCATGGAGGATCCCACCCACCCTGCTCATGGACTGTTTGTCCCACTCCCATTGGGAAAGAGGCAATGCACCAGGACCACTAGACTCAAAAACAGTTACTTCCCCAAACCATCAGGCTGATCACTGACTCCACTGATTGTCCCACCCCACCACCACTACATACACATCACCTTGTAAACATACAGTCAGTCTCTATATATAACACACACTTGTACATTGTTCACAGAATCGCTTTGATATTTATATTTATTGAGGGTATTTTGATTTTTGATTGTGTTCTTTATGCTTATTGTGTTTTTTATACTATATTGGATCCAGAGTAACAATCACATCATTCTTTTTTTACACTCTTTTACTGAAGAATGACAATACACAATCTTGAATCTTGAGCCTTGAAGAATGTGAAGGAGGCTGGCATTCTCACATCACTTAAGCAACCAGACAAGATTTGATTCACCAAGGCACAGAAGTCTACGGCCCAGAGATGGGTGTAATGGTGATGGGCCGAGGGACCAATCTGTACACTGTACAACTCTGATTATAAAATACCACTCCAAGTTCAATGTATCTTTTGCTTTGAAATTTCATTCTTATTTTGCAAAAATATTCATTGTGTATAATGCTTTTTTTTTTACATTTACCTATCCTGTAGAGTAAAACACATATCTGAATAACTATTATAAATATTATGCAAAGATTTTGTGCAAGTTCATCACATACATCCAGTTTCTGTCGGTAGTGCATGCATTATTCACAGCAAGCTCCCATCGGGTATCTCCGAGAGCTCAGCCAGTATACTGATAGAGAGCAGCTGGCTGTCTTCATTATTAGTGCCTGGATGTGAGACAGTTTGCCGTACACCCAGCCTTGTAAACATTGCCGCTTAGAGGTAGGAGCCACACCAGCCACCAGTGTGTTTCAAGAACCAGGAGTCAACAAGTGCTGACTGAAGAGAATTCTAATACTCAGTTCCCATTTTGCATTTGGCTTTCACATATTTAGGCAATACCTTGGAATTTAAAGAGAGGAAAACCATCACAGTTACAGTTAGAATGAACACAACCATTGGCAGCAACAGCAGAAAATATTTTAAAACAGTGTTATCAATTCGGCAGTGAATTTTAGTGAAATGGGAAATTTGGCCTGGGTCATCCAGTCTGATAGAGTTATTGCAAGTGATTTTGGATCTATCAAGAATAATTAGTGACTTGGTGTTGATCAAGGTGGCCCACCAGTTCAGCTGGCAACAGTCAAAAGTATTATTACTCAGGAGTACACTCTCAAGGCTGTGCAGAAGACTCTTCAGTACATCTTGCTGAAGAGTAGGCAAGTGGTTATTACGCAAGTCCAACCATTTCAGGGGAAGGCTTTTCAATGCAGGATGAAGATTTGTTAAACCATTTCCAGATATGTCCAAGTGACTTAAGTGCCCGAAAGCCACTCGTAGGCTGATATCTAACTGGTTGGAATTTAACCCATTGTTCCTGAGGAATAGGAATTTCAATGATTTGGACACATCTTGAAAAGAACTTGCCTGCAATCTGATCCCAGTGTTGGATGATAGATCTAGATGTGTTAATGGTGAGCCAACAAAGGCACTGTCTGGTACTGTGACGAGTGCACAACCGGCAAGATAGAGGCGTTTCAATGACTTAATATTTGCCAGCCCAACGCAATCCCCGTTTAAAGTCTTCTCATTCTTCAAAGGATAGGGACAAACAGAGATACTGTTGTGACTGAGGTCCAGTGTTGTAAGCTGTGGCATCTTAGTAAACAGATCAGGTAGCACTGATTCCAACTTGTTGAAACTGATGTTAAAGTAATTCAACTTCTCCAGCCTGTTAACACTGAAATTTAGACTTGATAATCGGTTTTGACTGAGATCCAGCAACTGAAGAAAGAAAAGAGGGTCATCCTCCGTTAGAGAGAATGTCTTCAAGCAGTTCTGGCTGAGCTGTAGAGAAGATAATGTTCTCATTCCCTGCAGGAATCCCTGGGGAAGATATCGAAATGAATTCCTGTTCATATCCAGAACCTCCAAGTCTGGCAAGCTTACAGAAACCATCTCATCCCAAAGATTCACAGTGGTAATGTTGGTTACATTTCCAACAATTTGGATGAATTGGACTTCAGTAGATGAGTCATTCATCAGATCATCATAAAAACTCATTTCGTTGTCTGCAAGCAACAGTGACTTAAGTTTATTGCATTTTGGTAAAAGTGGGAAAAACAGTAGTTTATTATGAGACAGATCTAATGTTTCTAACTGAAATTCAATCTCATTTTCTCTGGTTAAAAACAGTTCAATAGCATTGTGACTGACATTTAATGTTTTTACTTGAGACAAACTGAAATCCACAATGCAAGGAATATGATTATGAGCGAGGTTCAACTTGGTTAATCTTTGCAAACCTTCAAATGTCCCGCTTTCAATTTCATAGATATAATTGTATTCCAAGTTCAGTTCTCGAAGATGGACAAGACCTTCAAGGTTGCCAGGCTCCAACCTCATGATGACATTTCTGGCCAAGGATAAATATTCTAGAGTGGTCAAATTCTGCACGATATAACTTGTCATATCTTCATTTAGTCTGTTCTCAGATAAATCCAAACTTTTTAGAGCTGACAGAGTCCTTAGTGCCAAGTGAGTCTTTGAATAAGTTAGATCAATACGATTTTTCTTTAGATTTAAATCTTCCAGGTTCTTGTTGTAGCCGAAGGCACCAGGCTCAATAACCTCAATCTGATTTCCACTCAAGTTCAGCATGTGCAGGCGTTTGTACACAGAAAGTGATTCGTTACTAATTGCTCTGATGACATTTTCATTAAGAAAGAGTACTTCCGTTCTGATGGACAGATTCACCGGCACACGATCCAGGCTCTCTCCTTGGCAGAGTGCTACTGTTCCAACCTACAACACAAATGGTGAGTTAAAGCTCAGGTTACCACAGACAACCTACCATGGTACAAAGCAGAGAGAACCATTCTGTTCAACTCTCAGCAGACAGAGTCCAATCATATAATTCCCTTATTCCAGCCCCTTCTCCACAGCATTGTACGCTTTCATTTTAAAATGCAAGCTATGTGGTACAGTAGCCTGCTGGTTATGTGACTGGATTTAGCAGGTTAGGCCACACTTGGAGTGTTGTGCACAATTCTTGTTACCACACTACAGGTAGGACATGGTAGCAATGGTGAGTGTGCAAAACACGCTGCACACTGGAAAGTGGAAGTCTGAGGTGTGACTTGTAGAGGTTGATAAAATTGTAACTAGGACAGGGAGTCGAGATCTGGGGGCACAGGTTTAAGGTAAGAGCAGACCGGAGAGGTAGGGTTTTCATACAGAGGGTGATCTTTTTCTGGAATGAGATGCCAGAGTAGCTATTCAAGGCAGATAAAATTACAATGTTTAAAGGACATTTGGACAAGTAGGTGAATAGGAAAGAAGTAGAGGGAAACTGACCTTACTGTATGTGCCAAATGTTATTAGCATTATGGTGAGGTGAGGGCCCATTTTGTGCTGTACATTTCTATGATTCTAAAAACTAAAGACATAAACTTCTGACATCACAGCAGTTAGGACCTTAAATTCATGTGAATAAAACAACGTCAGGTAATGGCAATCATATAACCACTGGATTATTGTAAGCTGTGTCCACTAATATCTTTCAGAATGGGAAGGTGACAACTGGGAAGTGTGGTTGACTGTTAAATGAAATGACCAAATTGATGTCCCTGTCCAAGGCCTTTAAGGATGAGGGCTAACCGCTAGCCTTAGCAAATGAAAAACCTGTAAATAATCTCATGAAGTTCCTCGGGAGGAAACTCTAAACCCTATCAGGTCAAAGTCAATGAAAAGTTTATTATATTTCTAGATACCTTGAGACACCTTGAGATTAATTTTCTTGAAGGTAATTACAGGAAAATAAAGAAATATAACAGAATTTATGAGAAACTATACATAAATAAAGACTAACGAACAACTAAAATGTGAATGAAGACAAAATGCTATATATATATAGACCATGATTAATTTGAAACCTATTCATAATGGATCGATATCTAATATTGATGCTATGTTGTTGGGAATGATAAAATGTTCCTTTAGACAAAATTAAAAATCTCTGGGAACAAGACTTACAGATTTCAGTTTCTGAGGAAACTTGGAATGAAATTTTTAAATTGGTTAATACCTCATCGTTATGTGCCCGTCACTCCCTCCTACAATTTAAGGTGGTCCACAGGGCCTACATGACTAAAGATAAACTGTCTCATTTTTATTCGGATATATCTCCTTATTGTGACAGATGTAACAATGGAGAAACTTCACTAATTCATATGTTTTGAACATGCCCACCTCTTGAAAAATATTGGAAGGAAGTATTCCAAACTTTTTCTGTACTCTTTAAAGTAAATTTTAAACCTAACCCTTTGACTGCTTTATTCGGTATTGTTGGAGGAAAGGATATTATTTTGGAGTCACCTGATTTGCACATTTTGGCTTTTATTTCTCTTATAGCCAGGAGGGCGTTGTTGTTTAGGAGGAAGGATGTCACTCCGCCTACTCATACTCAATAGTTAAATGATGTTAAACGTTCAGGGATATTCAATATTCAGGAGGGATAGACATGAAGGAAGGGGAGGTGGGGTGGCGTTGCTGGTTAAAGAAGAGATTAACGCAATAGAAAGGAAGGACATAAGCCGGGAAGATGTGGAATCGATATGGGTAGAGCTGCGTAACACTAAGGGGCAGAAGACACTGGTGGGAGTTGTGTACAGGCCACCTAATAGTAGTAGTGAGGTCGGAGATGGTATTAAACAGGAAATTAGAAATGTGTGCAATAAAGGAACAGCAGTTATAATGGGTGACTTCAATCTACATGTAGATTGGGTGAACCAAATTGGTAAAGGTGCTGAGGAAGAGGATTTCTTGGAATGTATGCAGGATGGTTTTTTGAACCAACATGTCGAGGAACCAACTAGAGAGCAGGCTATTCTGGACTGGGTTTTGAGCAATGAGGAAGGGTTAATTAGCAATCTTGTCGTGAGAGGCCCCTTGGGTAAGAGTGACCATAATATGGTGGAATTCTTCATTAAGATGGAGAGTGACATAGTTAATTCAGAAACAAAGGTTCTGAACTTAAAGAGGAGTAACTTTGAAGGTATGAGACGTGAATTAGCTAAGATAGACTGGCAAATGACACTTAAAGGATTGACGGTGGATATGCAATGGCAAGCATTTAAAAGTTGCATGGATGAACTACAACAATTGTTCATCCCAGTTTGGCAAAAGAATAAATCAAGGAAGGTAGTGCACCCGTGGCTGACAAGAGAAATTAGGGATAGTATCAATTCCAAAGAAGAAGCATACAAATTAGCCAGAGAAAGTGGCTCACCTGAGGACTGGGAGAAATTCAGAGGTCAGTAGAGGAGGACAAAGGGCTTAATTAGGAAGGGGAAAAAAGATTATGAGAGGAAACTGGCTGGGAACTGTAAAAGCTTTTATAGATATGTAAAAAGGAAAAGACTGGTAAAGACAAATGTAGGTCCCCTACAGACAGAAACAGGTGAATTGATTATGGGGAGCAAGGACATGGCAGACCAATTGAATAATTACTTTGGATCTGTCTTCACTAAGGAGGACGTAAATAATCTTCCGGAAATAGTAGGGGACAGAGGGTCCAGTGAGACAGAGGAACTGAGGGAAATACATGTTAGTAGGGAAGTGGTGTTAGGTAAATTGAAGGGATTGAAGGCAGATAAATCCTCAGGGCCAGATGGTCTGCATCCTAGAGTGCTTAAGGAAGTAGCCCAAGAAATAGTGGATGCATTAGTGATAATTTTTCAAAACTCGTTAGATTCTGGACTAGTTCCTGAGGATTGGAGGGTGGCTAATGTAACCCCACTTTTTAAAAAAGGAGGGAGAGAGAAACCGGGGAATTATAGACCGGTTAGCCTAACGTCGGTGGTGGGGAAACTGCTGGAGTCAGTTATCAAAGATGTGACAACAGCACATTTGGAAAGAGGTGAAATCATCGGACAAAGTCAGCATGGATTTGTGAAAGGAAAATCATGTCTGACGAATCTCATAGAATTTTTTGAGGATGTAACTAGTAGAATGGATAGGGGAGAACCAGTGGATGTGGTATATTTGGATTTTCAAAAGGCTTTTGACAAGGTCCCACACAGGAGATTAGTGTGCAAACTTAAAGCACACGGTATTGGGGGTAAGGTATTGATGTGGATAGAGAATTGGTTAGCAGACAGGAAGCAAAGAGTGGGAATAAACGGGACCTTTTCAGAATGGCAGGCGGTGACTAGTGGGGTACCGCAAGGCTCAGTGCTGGGACTCCAGTTGTTTACAATATATATTAATGACTTGGATGAGGGAATTAAATGCAGCATCTCCAAGTTTGCGGATGACACGAAGCTGGGTGGCAGTGTTAGCTGTGAGGAGGATGCTAAGAGGATGCAGAGTGACTTGGATAGGTTGGGTGAGTGGGCAAATTCATGGCAGATGCAATTTAATGTGGATAAATGTGAAGTTATCCACTTTGGTGGCAAAAATAGGAAAACAGATTATTATCTGAATGGTGGCCGATTAGGAAAAGGGGAGGTGCAACGAGACCTGGGTGTCATTATACACCAGTCATTGAAAGTGGGCATGCAGGTACAGCAGGCGGTGAAAAAGGCGAATGGTATGCTGGCATTTATAGCGAGAGGATTCGAGTACAGGAGCAGGGAGGTACTACTGCAGTTGTACAAGGCCTTGGTGAGACCACACCTGGAGTATTGTGTGCAGTTTTGGTCCCCTAATCTGAGGAAAGACATCCTTGCCATAGAGGGAGTACAAAGAAGGTTCACCAGATTGATTCCTGGGATGGCAGGACTTTCATATGAAGAAAGACTGGATGAACTGGGCTTGTACTCGTTGGAATTTAGAAGATTGAGGGGGGATCTGATTGAAACGTATAAAATCCTAAAGTGATTGGACAGGCTAGATGCAGGAAGATTGTTCCCGATGTTGGGGAAGTCCAGAACAAGGGGTCACAGTTTGAGGATAAAGGGGAAGCCTTTTAGGACCGAGATTAGGAAAAACTTCTTCACACAGAGTGGTGAATCTGTGGAATTCTCTGCCACAGGAAACAGTTGAGGCCAGTTCATTGGCTATATTTAAGAGGGAGTTAGATATGGCCCTTGTGGCTAAAGGGATCAGGGGGTATGGAGGGAAGGCTGGGGCGGGGTTCTGAGTTGGATGATCAGCCATGATCATAATAAATGGCGGTGCAGGCTCGAAGGGCCGAATGGCCTACTCCTGCACCTATTTTCTATGTTTCTATGTTTCTATGTTATGTCATGCTTAAATTTAGAGAAGATACGTTGTTCAATTTTTGAATCAAGACAAGACTTTCTAACATTGTGGGGACCATTTTTGAATTATTTTCAAAATCTTCGATTCGTTATTAAGCACGGATGTTGGCTAATAATATGTTTTACTATATGATAAGGATTTTTTTCCTCTTTTCTTTCTTTACCAAACAGCTTTTTTTGGTAGTGGGATTAAATTTTTTTTGTATAATAAAATTATTATTTTTCAATATTACGATTCAATTTAATTTACATGAATATGGGGTTTTGAGACTATAAGTGTGATTCCAATATATTGTATTCGGTACTCTGTATTCTTCTTTTATGTAGAAGGGCCGAGATGGCCTGTTCCCGTGCTGTAATTGTTATATGGTAAGAAATCAATAAAAATATTGAAAGAGAACATGAGTTGTAAAATGTCTTTGAGAATGAGACTATAGGTTGAGTTATGGTGAATGAAGTTGGCCAGTTCAGGAGCCTGATGGTTGTGGGGTAATAACTGTTCCTGAACTTGATGGTATGGGAACTAAGGCTCCTCTACCTTCGGCCTGATGATAGTAGCAAGAAGGGAGCGTGACCGGGATAGTGGGTGACTTGATGATGGATACTGCTTTCTTGTGGCAGCGCTCCATGTAAAAGTCCTCAGCGGTGAGGAGGGCTTTGGACTGGGCTGTATCTACTACTTCCTGCAGACATTTCCATTCTGGCCATTACTGCTTCCATACCAGACTGTGACACTACCAACCAGGATACTTTCCACTGTGAATCTATACAAGTTTGTCAAAGTCTTTGGTGAAATGCCAAATCTATGCAAATTTCTAAGAAAACAAGTGCAGCCGTGTCTTCTTTGTGACTGTACTAACGTGCTGGTCCCTGGACATATGATAATAGGACATTGAACATAGGAACTTAAAGGCACTGACATATAAGACCATAAGCTGATAAGACATGGGAGAGTGAGACCATTTGGCCCATCGAATCTGCTCTGCCATTCCATTGTAGCTGATTTATCCCCCTCAACCCCATTTTCCTGTTTTTCTCACTGTAATAGAAACATAGAAAATAGGTGCAGGAGTAGGCCATTCGGCCCTTCGAGCCTGCACCACCAATCTTTGACATCCTTACTAATCAAGAACCTATCAACCTCTGTTTTAAATATACCCAGTGACTTGGCCTCCACATCCATCCGTGGCAATGAATTCCACAGAGTCAGCACCCTCTGGCTGAAGAATCTCCTATTCATCCCAGTTCTAAAGGGACGTCCCTCTACTCTGAGGATGTGCCTTCTGGTTCCAGAGTCCTGCTGTATGGCAAACATCGGCTCTACGTCCACTCTATGGAGGCATTTCAATATTTGATCAGTTTCAAAAGGATCCCCCATCATTCTTCTAAACTCGAGTGAGCGTGGGCCCCCATCAGTTCTTCCCCTCCGCCGTCAGATTTCTGAATCGTCCATCAACACTACCTCACAATTCTCCTTGTGCACTTTTTATTTACATTTGTAATTTATAGATTCTGATGTAGTCTCAGTGTGCTGCTGCCAGGAAACAATGAATTTCACACCATGTGTCAGTGACAATAAATTGGATTCTGATTCATTAGCTACCTTTGTCTATCTCACAGGCACCCTCTGTCCTCGCACCCCTTCACATGCTGTCACTGCGATGAACTGGCTTACTCCCTTTCCCATCCTTACCCACTTCCCTTTTGTAAAGTTACCACTGAATCTATATCCCTTAAAGTTTCAGCAGCAACTTTTAAATCATAATGACTCATTTGGTTAAATATAAACTTAGCTTCATCCAGATCCTAAAGCTGTTAACCTTGTAATATTTATGACACCTTATTGCAGTCTGACCAATATCAGAACTAGGGAATTGTACGGCACAGAAGCAGGCCCTTCAGCCCATCGAGTACTCACCTATACTCATCCCCATTTACTGGTACCTCATCTATAGCTTTCTACGCCTTAGCAACTCAAGTGATCTTCTGTAAACTTCATATCGGTGATGAGAGTACCTGCCTTCACCATCTACTGAGACAGTGTGTTCCAGGTTTCAGTCACTCTCTGGGTGAAAAATCCTTTCCTTGGATCAGTCAGTATATTTTCCCAGGATAGAAATGCCAAACTACTGGAGGTCATGCATTTAAGGTGAGAGGGGGAAAGCTTAAAGGAGATGTACAGAGCGAGGTTTTACAGAGAGAGAGTGGTAGATGCCAGGAATGTACTGTCTTGGTAGTGGTGGAAGCAAACACATTGGTGGTGTTTAATAGGCTTTAAGATAGATACCCGAATACACAGAAAATGGAAGGATATGGGCCAGGTGCAGATGGAAGAGATTTAGTTTACTTTGGCATTGTGTTCAGCACAGAGATCGTGGGCCATACAGCCTGTTCCAGAGCTGGCTGGCTATGTTCTATCATCCCTCTAAACCTCTTCCCCTTTACATTAAACCGATGTTGCCCAGTTCTTGAACCTCTGCGTTGATTTCAGGGTGAATCTCGACAACAGGGTAAAAGGGCAGTAGGTGCAAACTGCACTGTTCCCCTACATCCAACCCCCACCCCGCCAGCTGTAACCCGCAGCAACAGTAAGGGAGGCATCTAGGATCAGAGGTGGCCTACGTGGGCCTCAGGCTTGTTACCCACAGCTGCGTGTGTGACTAGTGTGGCACTGGCAATGGCCACTCTATATTTTGCAATTTCCTCTGAGCGTTCTGGTGTCACTTCAAAGCAAACACATAAACGGCAGCACGACATTTAAATGAAGGGAGTTGGTCCGTTCCTCGGTTGTGAGAGAGTTTACATTTGGGTAAAGGAAAGAAGGGCAGACTACTGTATTTAACCATCCCTTTCCCTTTAACAACAATACTGCATCCACAGAGAAGAAATGCTTTCCATTTTTACAATTCTCCACCATTAAAATAGAAGAGCATTAAAATATGTTTTCAAGCACACCACATTCAGGCAACATTTCTTCTGACAGCAGATTTGAGACTAGAGGGATCCAAGCGCATGGGTCTTGATGTTATCTGCTCATTTGGTTATCTGCTCGTTTTGGATAGCAAGAGCACAAGCAGGCTTTAGAAGGAGTCAGATAAATCCTGAGAAGAGAAAAATTGGAGTTGGTCACATGTACCAACATAGAGTGAAAAGCTTCGTTCTGTAAGCCAGATCATTTCAAACATGAAATTGTAAAATGGAAAGCAGAATGCAAAACATTACAGTCATAGAGAAGGTGCAGAAAAACATGCTAGCAAGGTCCCACAGCCATGGCAAGGTAGATTGAGAGATCAAGAGTTCATATTTATTGTGAAAGAGGTTCCTTCGGGAGCCTGATAAACTGCCTGGTGGTATCTCCTGCCAGCTGGCCAAGTGGGGCTCAGACTAGACCACTCAGTAATATTGTGAAGAAAAGCTTTCTTGTTATTTTGTATTATTATGGAAGTGATTGCACTGGTTGAAATATGACATTGAGTCATTGCTGATGAGTCATACAGTACAGAAACAGGTCCTTTGGATCACCAGTTCCATGCTAACCCATTTACACTAACCTTACACCAGTCCCAATTTATTCTCCCCACCAACTTCCCCCAGTGATTGTGATCAAAACTTTTGTTCCAACAAAACAGCTTGTGCACTTGCATCAAGCCACACAAAGTTATTTGATCTGAGTGAAGGAGAAATGACAGAGCCATTGGGTCTGTGGTCAAAACTGAGCAGAGAGATGGAGCTGGTGACTACATCAATAATGACTGCTTTAATGTACGGTTCAAAGTTGATAATTATCAACACACCCCTCTCTCCAAAATCTCCGTTTTAAATACACGTAAACTTAAAGGAGTGAGTATCCCAGCATTGCCATGCAGTGCTGAGGGCAGGAAGGTTTAGTGCTAGAAACGAGACTCAATCCAGGAATATCTAAAGCAAGGAGTCAATCCCAGAATCTAAGAGTCAATGCCAGGAACAAAAACCATCAATCCAGAGAACTATAAATAGCCCTAAAATAGGGCTTAATGATTTTGCTAAGTACATGGATGGGAGGGAATGAGCACTACGGTCCTGGTGTGTGTCGATGGGAATAGGCAAAATAACAGTTCAGTACAGACAAGACGGGCCCCTCTCTGTGCTGTACTGTTCTGTGACTTTAATCTCAGATCATCGTTTCGAGAGGAATTTTAGCAATTGGAACTAATGTTGGTCAGTGGATCAATCCCAGGAATTCGAACCAATCCTGAGATGCCAAGGCTAAGGAGTAAGTCCCTGGAAATGGAACGAATCTTGGACAGGTGCAAGGGCGAAATTAAAAGGCACATAAAGGGCAATTTTCAGAAGTGAAATTCATCCCAGATTGCGGATTCATTTCTGATTCCTGGAACTAATCCCAGAAAGAGGAATCAAACCTGGAACACTGAACCAATCTTAGAAATTGGAGTCAGTGCATTCAAATACAGGGCAGTAGATTCAACTCTGGATCACAAGATTAATCTTGAGAAACTGAATCCATGTTACAAATAAATATTTGTCATTTCTGGACGTGAAAGAAATCCTAGAGTGCTGAATTATTCCTGGGAAGCAGAATCCATCCTGGGACATCTTGTCATCGAGAACCAGAAGTGGATAATATCCAGGGGAATATAGAAGACAGAAGCCAGAACAGCACAGCACAGTACAGACACTTCAGCCCACAATGTTGTGCCAACCTTTTAACCCACTTTAAGATCAATCTAACCCTTCCATCCTGCATAGCCCTCCATTTTCCTTTCATCCTTGTGCCTAACTGAGAATCTGTTAAATGCCTTAATATATCTGCCTCTACCTGGCATGAAAGGGAGGAACTTTGAGGAAAATCGGAGGGGTCAGATTTTTTTGTTACACAGAGAGAGGATGAAATCTGGAATGTGCTGTCAGAGGAGGTGGAATAATCAGATACACTCACTACTTTTAAGGATATTGGAACTAATCCTGAATGGAATCAAACCTAGGAAATAAAAAAAACAACTGGGAAGTAGAAATAATTCTGAGAGCAGGAACTAATGCAGGGTTGCACATCACAGTCTGGTTATGGTATCAGTGGCAGGGGAGGGGATGGATTCAGTCACAACTCTGAAATTAATCTTGGATTCAGGAATAAATCCTTATTAAGAATTAATCTTGACAGATGGTGTCAATGAATGAATAATAGAGTAAATTCTGGTCAAAATAATTCATTCCAGGTCGTTGAATCAACGACAGATGGTAGAAGCAATCCTACAATTGGAGTCAATCCACAGTGGAGTCTGTGCAGGGTTGGAGAACTTATACCAGGAAATGTAAATGTTCCAGTGGATGGAATCAGTCCAAGGAAGTAATTCCTGCTAAAAAGATAGAATTGTTCCCATAAAGTGGTATAAAACTTGGGAAGTGGAATAAATCCTGGGAAGGGAAACAGACCACAGGATCTAGAAGCTATGCTTGGAAACTCTCAGTAATGCAATAAATCTCAGGCCATTGAATTGTTTTTAGTGTGTAAATTCAATAACAGGTGATGGAATTATTCCAGAAGGGTAGAATTAATTTGTGAAACCACAACGAATGCTGAATTGTAGAATCAATCCCAGGAAAGTAATTCAATCTATTATGGAATACTCCTCCAAATCCGGCAATAATTCAGGGAGCTGTAAATATAAAATATGTTTTCTAGGAATAGGATCAATTCTGAAGTGTGGTGTCAGTCCTGGATCATGCAACTGACCCAGGCAATGATCCTGTGTTGTAATTGGTTTTCAACTTGACACTTTAATGGCTTAATATAGATCAACTGGAAAGCTAAACCAATCATGAAAAAAAACAGATTCATTTCTAGGTCACAAAAAAGAGAAAATCTGCAGATGCTGGAAATCTGAGCAACATACACACAGTGCTGGAGGAACTCAGCAGGCCAGGCAGCGTCTGTTGGAACATTGACTGTACTTTTTTTCCAGAGATGCTGCCTGGCCTGATGAGTTCCTCCAGCATTTTGTATGTGTTGCTTCACTTCTAGGTACTGCAATCAGTCCCAGGGACTGGAATTATACCTACAGCGGGGATTCGACCCCAGGGACCGGAATTATACCTACAGCGGGGATTCGACCCCAGGGACCGGAATTATACCTACAGCGGGGATTCGACCCCAGGGACCGGAATTATACCTACAGCGGGGAATCGACCCCAGGGACCGGAATTATACCTACAGCGGGGATTCGACCCCAGGGACCGGAATTATACCTACAGCGGGGATTCGACCCCAGGGACTGGAATTATACCTACAGCGGGGAATCGACCCCAGGGACCGGAATTATACCTACAGCGGGGATTCGACCCCAGGGACCGGAATTATACCTACAGCGGGGAATCGACCCCAGGGACCGGAATTATACCTACAGCGGGGATTCGACCCCAGGGACCGGAATTATACCTACAGCGGGGATTCGACCCCAGGGACCGGAATTATACGTACAGCGGGGATTCGACTCCAGGGACCAGAATGATACCTACAGCGGGGATTCGACCCCAGGGACCGGAATTATACCTACAGCGGGGAATCGACCCCAGGGACCGGAATTATACCTACAGCGGGGATTCGACCCCAGGGACCGGAATTATACGTACAGCGGGGATTCGACTCCAGGGACCGGAATTATACCTACAGCGGGGATTCGACCCCAGGGACCGGAATTATACCTACAGCGGGGATTCGACCCCAGGGACCGGAATTATACGTACAGCGGGGATTCGACCCCAGGGACCGGAATTATACGTACAGCGGGGATTCGACCCCAGGGACCGGAATTATACGTACAGCGGGGATTCGACTCCAGGGACCGGAATTATACCTACAGCGGGGATTCGACCCCAGGGACCGGAATTATACCTACAGCGGGGATTCGACCCCAGGGACCGGAATTATACGTACAGCGGGGATTCGACCCCAGGGACCGGAATTATACGTACAGCGAGGATTCGACCCCAGGGACCGGAATTATACCTACAGCGGGGATTCGACCCCAGGGACCGGAATTATACGTACAGCGGGGATTCGACTCCAGGGACCAGAATGATACCTACAGCGGGGATTCGACCCCAGGGACCGGAATTATACCTACAGCGGGGATTCGACCCCAGGGACCGGAATTATACCTACAGCGAGGATTCGACCCCAGGGACCGGAATTATACCTACAGCAGGGATTCGACCCCAGGGACCGGAATTATACGTACAGCGGGGATTCGACTCCAGGGACCAGAATGATACCTACAGCAGGGATTCGATCCTACTCCTTGAATTATTTTTGAAAAGTGAAGTCAATCCTGGGCTACAGAATTAATCCTAGAATCAAGAATCAATTCCTGGATTTTTAGCTTTGGATGGACTTGGATTCTGGATCATTGGGAATCTTGGGAAAATAAAGTAATCCTGAAATGTAGAATCAATCCTGTGATGAAGAACAAATTCCTGGAAATGGAATAAATCCTGCTGGATAGAATTAGTCTTTAAACATGGATTTAGCCCTGGGAAATGGATCATTCCTGGGTACTGATATCAATTGCGAACAATCCTGAAAAATGGACTTTAGCCTTGAATGTGGAATCATTTCTAGGAATTGGAGGCAATCTTTAGAATGAAACTAATCCTGTGAAGAATAATAAATTCTAGGAACAAGAGTCAATTTCAGGAAGTGCTGATAACCTTGGGAAATTAGGGTATACTGATAATTTGCCCAGGGCTGTTGTGCTCTCTCTCCAGGTTATCCACTAGCTTGCTGATGGATCCTGACAAACAAGATGAGTCCCAGACCCCATCACTAACCAGCAAAAATACTGAGACAGTGACCAATGTCTGCGTAAGTGTGGTGGTCAGCTCCCAGACTGCATGTACAAGTGGTGCCCTGTTGTAAGCTGTCCACGAGGTACCCTGTTGTAATGTGTCCTAACAGAGAGCAATTTTATTTACACAACTACATCTTGTAATCTCAAAACTGATGACTGTGTGTAAGTTTCAATACATTCGCTAGATGTGGTTTGTGAGCCACGTAAATGTTTTAATGATTTTCCTGCAGGTTAAGGTTCTTGGAGTACTGTCGGGCATGTTCATGTTTACCTGGGGTGTATTTTGAGTAAAGGAGTCGTCCTGAGAGACATCGTTTTTTTTTATTATTTACAGGAAGTCCCATGTTCATATCACGCCACAGATGATGAGGACTTAGTATATTTATAGACCATTTTGAGGTAACGAACAAGTTCAGTTTTTAAAGGCATCCATATATTGATTTTATCTGTGTTGGAAAGTACATAAAATCCCTCGACCCGGTAACCGTACCTCCGCAGTATTGTAATGGTAGAAATCAGGATGTCCAATGTTCAGTGACTGGTTTGGAAGCGCTTGAACTACCAGTGTTGTTACAATGTTTAGGAGAGTATCACTGCACAAGTATCAATAGAAGTGATTACTTCTCAGTTTCTGAAGCAACTCTCTTAGCTGGCCTCCTGTGCTGAAACTGACAGTCTACGTTCAGAGCCAACGGTATCTATTGCTGTGGGTTACATGGAAACAGGGACTTCTCAAGACTGGTGCTCATTTGTATTTAACAATAGTTATGGAATCTGGGGTGGGGTGTCCGTAAATTGGACATTCATTACCCAGGGAAGGGCTGTACCCCAATAATGGGCAGATTAAGGTGCACTGAAAAGCTGAACATGACAGCTCCTTTCAGAAAGTCCCATTTATTCCAAATTGCTTTGCCAAGAGCTTGAATTTAAAGTCAGATAACAAGAATAAAATAAGGAGATGGCCCACTGTTACAAGCAAGGTCAAACAGTGACCAGTTTCTCACTCTAAGTTTCACAGCACTGAGGATGCAGTAGAAGTTTATTTTAAAGAAAACCACAGGGAGGTTGGAGGATGATTGGGTGTGTCAAAACAGGATGTTCTGTGGGTTTTAGTGAAGCAGTCATCAAGAGCAAATGTAGGCTATCAATAGGCAGGCACAGCACACAGCACAGCACAGCACAGCACTGCACAGCACAGCACAGTACACAGTACAGCACAGCACAGTACACAGTACAGCACAGCACAGCACACAGCACAGTACACAGCACACAGTACAGTACAGCACAGCACAGCACAGCACACAGCACAGTACAGCACAGCACACAGCACAGTACACAGCACACAGTACAGTACAGCACAGTACAGCACAGCACACAGCACACAGCACAGTACACAGCACACAGTACAGTACAGCACAGCACAGCACAGTACACAGTGCACAGTACAGTACAGCACAGCACACACAGCACACTGCACTCCGAGCATTTAACAGCTTTTACACAAGAGCTGACAGGTTTTTATCACCTCTCTCAAGCACTGGTTTCACATGTTTTTATATATAGTTCAATGCTCTGTCACTTCCACAGCAAAGTGCATATTTAATTTCAGTAAAAGTAGGGGACACCGAAGAGAAGTAACATGCTCAAAAAGTGAAAAATCTGCAGATACTGGAAATCAGAACTAAAAATGTAAAATACTAGAAAAAACCAGGGCAGGAGGCAATTGCAGTGTGAGGGAAAGAATGAGCATTGCAACTTTGATCCTGTCAGGATCAGAGAAGCTAACTCTGTTTCCGTCTCTAGCAGTTTTTGCTTTGCTTCAGATTTGCGGTATCTGCGGGGATTTTTTTTTTGCTTTCTGATGATCACTATAGTTATTTCTCCCTGGACTGGTAGTGGCCAACTTGCCTGTCTAGGTATGGAGAGAGTTAGTTTTCTTAACTGCATGTGTCTACTAGGCTTAGCACTTCCCTCAGGAGCACCCAAGTAGTAATGCATGAAAATGTGAAGGCAACATTCCACATGTGGAGATGACAAAAAAAGGATGCAGGCAAAAGACGAGCAACTATAGGCCAGTTAGCTTAACACCTGTAGTCGAGAAAATGCTTGAAGCTGTCATTAAGGAAGAAATAGCGAGACATTTAGAAAGGAGTGATTCCATTAGACAGACCCAGCATGGGTTCAGAAAGGGCAGGTCCTGTTTGACAAACTTACTGGAGTTCTTTGAGGACATAATGAGTGCACTGGATAGAGGGGAACAGGTGGATGTCATATTCTTGGATTTCCAGAAGGCGTTTGATAAGGTGCCGCACAAGAGACTTATAAATAAGATACAGATGCATGGAGTCAGAGGAAGTGTATTGGCATGGACAGTGGATTGGTTAACCAATAGAAGGCAGAGAGTTAGTACACATGGGTGTTGCTCCAGTTGGCAGTCTGTGGTGAGTGGGGTGCCGCAGGGGTTGGTGCTGGGCCCACAGCTGTTTACCATTTACATTGATGATTTGGAAGAGGGGACTGAGCGTAGTGTAGCAAAATTTGCTGATGACACTAAACTGAGTGGAAAAGCAAATTGTACAGAGGATGTGGAGAGTCTGCAGAGGGATATAGGTAGGTTAAGTGAGTAGGCCAAGGTCTGGCAGATGGAATACAATGTTGGTAAATGTGACGTCATCCACTATGGAAGGAATAATAGAAGAGCAGATTATTATTTAAATGGTGAAAGACTGCAGCATGCTGTTGTGCAGAGGGACCTGGGAGTGCTTGCGTATGAATCGCAGTAAGTTGGCTTCCAGGTACAACAGGTTATTAAGAAGACAAATGGAATGTTGGCCTTCATTGCTAGAGGGATTGAATTCAAGAGCAGGGAGGTCATGCTGAAACTATACAGGGTACTGGTGAGGTTGCACCTGGAGAACTTTGTGCATTTCTGGTCTCCATACTTGAGGAAGGATATATTGGCTTTGGAGACGGTGCAGAGGACATTCACCAGGTTGATTCCAGGGATGAAGGGGTTAACTTACGAGGAGAGATTGAGTCGCCTGGGACTATACTCTCTGGAATTCAGGAGAATGAGAGGGGATCTTATACAAACATACAAAATTTTGAAAGGGATAGATAAGATAGAAGTAGGAAAGCTGTTTCAATCGGTAGGTGAGAACAGAACTAGGGGACATTGCCTCAACATTCAGGGGAGAAGATTTAGGACAGAGATGAGGAGAAACTCTTTTTCCCAGAGTGGTGAATCTGTGGAATTCTCTGCCCAGGAAAGCAGTTGAGGCTTCTTCACAAAATATATTTAAGATACAGTTAGATAGATTTTTACATAGTAAGGGAATTAAGGGTTATGGGAAAAAGGCAGGTAGATGGAGCTGAGTTTACAGACAGATCAGCCATGATCTTATTGAATGGCGGGGCAGGCTCGATGGGCCGGATGGCCTACTCCTGCTCCTATTTCTTATGTTCTTATGATCTAAGATGGCCTAACAGAAGTGGAGAACTTTTGGTAATGTAATCACTGTTACATACACCTCAACTGTGGAAGGTATTAGCTGACTCAGTCACAAACCCAAATGAATTTCACATACTCAGTTTCCAGGAGAGACTAGCAGACAGCATCTGGAGTTAGATGTTGACTGATTTTCCCTCCTCTCGAGCTCCAGTGATATTGACACCCATTAAGTGGCTCACTGAACCCAGCAGGAAATAAGAGACAAATCCGATACCTATGTTGGGATTGGGCCATATACATCTAATCTCAATGCAGGGATGCCGAAGGTGCAACAACACAGGGTTAATCCAAAGATACTGCTTCTGAACGCCCAATAACAAAGATAGGGATTCCACATACCATTTTGCAACTCTCCAAACTGGCTTCTGTGTGGCTTCTTCTGTCGAGCAGCATCAGTGCTGAGAGAATGAAGGAAAGGGACAGGCCTGTACAGTCTATTTTCATGATTACACCTAGAATGAGACAAGAAGTTGTACCGTTACTTACAGTCCTTGCTGAATGAGCACCTGTTCTATTGCAGTATCAATGATAGGGACCGGGTTCAGTGTGATATTGCCATTGGGACATTGTAGAGGGAGCACAGGGAACAGCTTTACTCTCCGATGGACATTACTGAAAGAGAACCACTTGGCAGTGAGGAACAGCACTGAGGGAGAACCACACCTTCAGAGGAACACTCCTGAGGGAGACTCAGACTGTGCTGAAGGAGTGCCGTACGTCAAATGAGATGAGATGTTAATCCATAGATTTTCTGCCTTTGCAGATGGTGATAATTCCATGACATTATCTGAAGTGCAGCAAATGGGCTCTCTTTGCGATCTCCCTTCACTGGAACAGGTAATCTGGTCTTTATCTTATTGTAGTTTATGAGATTTGGTTTTGTGTTCCTGCACTGACTCAATTTAAAATGTAAATTATTAATTATCAAATACTGGGAGGTCCCAACTTTACAGAAAGGCTCTTTAAGCCACATCAGGTTTTAGATGAAGTGAACGCGCAATTTTAAACTGAAGAAGTTAAATAAACCTGTCAGTTGTAAGTCATTGATGCAACCATAATTGATATATTATACACAGTCCCAAAGCTCAGAGTGCATAACTCAGACAGTGAAGACACAAGATATTGCAGATGCTGGAATCTGGAGAGAGAAAAAAAAACAAATTGATGGAGGACAAACAAGAGAAAATCTGCAGATGCTAGAAATCCAAGCGACACACACACAAAATGCTGGAGGAACTCAGCAGGCCAGGCAGCATCTATGGAAAAGAGTACAGTCGATGTCTCGCACCTTCAACCTGCTGAAAGGTGTGGGCCCTAAACGTCGACTGTACTGTTTTCCACAGGTGCTGTTCCTCCAGCATCTTGTGTGCATTAAATTGATGCAGGAGGAGTTCAGTGGGCTAAGTAACCCACCGTCTCTTTGCCACCACAGATAGTACCAGAGGCACTGAGTTCTTCCAGCAGTTCAATGTTCGCACTTCAGAGCTGAAGCGGTCTGCTCCAGTACTTGGCGAGTGACATGTACAGGATGCAGCTACCTGGTAACAACCACCTCCAACAGCATTACCATGACTGAGCCCTCCCCCACTATCAGCACCCAGGGGTGGTGGGTGGTCAACACTGAGAAGAAACTTATCAGAACCAGACACTTGAATCCTGTAACCGCAAGAGCTGATTATCCTGTGATCAGTGTCAGACACCCAAAGCTTTTCCACCACCTACAAAACACGTCAAGAGCATAACAGAATTCTCAGCACTGGCCTAACGCAACTTAACAGCCTTCAGAACAAAGCAACCCATGACTGGTACCCCAGCTTTCCACTGATGCATCATTGTTCTTAGCAGCAATAGGTCAAGGCTTTCGTGACAGTACTCGCCAAACCCATCAGCTCTCCTGCCTAATGTACAAAGGCAGACCATACATAGAAGCAACACCACCTCCAAACTTCCTTGAATCTCACTGACCTTTCTGACTCGTAAACAAGTCAATGTCCCAGCATTTTCTCAGGGTTAGAGCCCAGCAGTTTCCAACCCCCAGCTTTGTGGGACTAGGTTCTCTCAAAGTGTCTGAGGTTCAAGGTGGAGACTAGCCACCGCCTTTCCAAGGGCAGCTGGGGTGGGTACTACACACTCTTCCTATGGCGTCCTTCCTCGTTCGTAAGGACACTGTGAATGCAGTCACCAACAACAGGACGACAGAAGGAATGGAGGGACCAGATCAGAAGCACCAATCGAACCAACAAAATATTTTATCACTGAAAAACGTCAGGTGATAATTGTCTTTTGGGATTCTAAATAATATCAGATATTGCACACTCAGAAACAGGGGGCAGTGCTTCAAGCGGGATGAATTCAACGTTAATGACGGGAACAATATTAGTGAGATGGTCTGGCTCTTTGGAAAGTCAAAAAGAGCAATTAATATTTTAGGGTGCAACTTGACACATATCATTGAATCCAGCCTGGTTTTGATCTAAGATTCCCAAAAGTTTCACCACTGGAGATATCTTCAGGTTACTTGGCTATACTTTATGCTAACTGATGATCGACACTATTGACTACATGATGTGCCATTATCTCTATATCCCTACACTGTTGGCCCATCATCGCAATAGCTTGTGGCCATCTGAGCTGGATGGCACCAACACCTGAATGCTACCCCCCCATCTGAATTTTACCACACCATAACACTGACTGCACCACTGATATCACAATACAAAGACCTGTCAGCACGCCAACATCAGCCCGCCATGAGGGAGGCTGACAATGTATGTGACTGCACAGAAATTATGCTGAGCCATTAGAAAATGAACATCATTTCATTCAAATTGATTGAACTTGGCAAGGTGCTAGGAAAGGACTGTGCATTCCTGCAGAGAGTGTGAGCTGGATCCTCTCTGCCCTAGGATGGGATTGACCCTGGAAGGTTGATTTCTGTCAGTCTTGTATACAGGAGGGAGGTGAGAACATTAACCAGCTGATGGCTGCCACCTTTTGCTCCTCACCTCTCCCTGTTTTGTGCAGTTACGAGCAGGAGCTATTGTCAGTCAGACCTGACTAGTGTGAAGGGCCTCTGCAACCTGCCTAATGTTGAGGGTCCAAGGGTAGGGGGCTGCTGAGGTGGGCTGGGTGGTGGGGTGGGGTGACAAGCGTGGGAAAGAACTACAGTCCTAGCAACATTCTATAAGTAAGTGAGCCATTCAGAGTCCTATCCCAAGAGGTCTGCTAAGGCCTCTCCTGCCTTCCCCTTCATGTCAACCTAATTCCACTATCCTGCGTTAACCAATATCCAAGTTCAGATCCAAATATCAGCCTTCCTGCCCTCTCAGGAAGCAAGAACCCAAAGATTCTGTGTGGAATTTAGATTTATTCAGTACAGAAACATCCATGTGAATCCACCAACGTTTCCGCTCATTCCCCCTTCACTTTCACCATTACCCCCTTCTGTTCTGCTGCCTCCTGCGCACACTGGGCGGTTTGCAATAGATCAATACATAGAAGATGCAAACTGAACCCCAGACTCTGAGGCAGTGACAACACAGCCCTCATCTCCAGCTTCAGTGGCTGACCCCTCACTCTGACACTGGTCAGCATTCCCGCTGGATCCCAACAGTTCTGTGCAAACGCCCCTCAAGGTCACCCAGCACCCTCAGCGGGAAGCGTTCCTCAACATTTTAGATAGGGTGTTCCAATAAACAGCGTGCTTACACCATCCACTTTGCAGCCTTACTCTGCCAGAGTGCCTCCTCTTGCCCCTGACTGTTGCTGGGTTAATCCCCTCCTCCCCACCAGACTAGTAACCCCCCCCCCCCGCCCCGCTATTGAGACGTTAAACCAAGACTACTTGTCACTATGGAAGGTGAAGGCGCGCCAAGTACTGTATCAAACAGGGCAGAGGTCCCGGGTCAAACCCACCTCCCTCAGCCGGGTCTCGCCAAAAAAGAGTCACTTGTCTCATTGTTAATACAACCTTGCACCTGATCCCGGGCTTCGGCCCGAAACGGTGTAAATTCTTGACACTCCCGGACCCGCTGAGCTCCTGAAAGCGGATAGATTGTTGCTCCAGATTCCAGGATCTCCAGTTCCCGTGTTCTCAGATGGCCTACAAAGCCGTAAACTCGGGAAGTGTCTGGAGTGTCCCTTCTGTGAACGCTGTCAATAAAACGTACCTTTGGGGTGTACGGGGAGAGTGCACAGTCGCTGCTGTCCATTAACTTTAAGGTCCCAGCTGTGATTGCGCGGTTCCTTTAAGGCAGCCCGGCGTGTACTGTCAGCACTGCTGCTGCGCCGGTGGTAGTGGAGACTTACCGAGCGGAGCGGCGAAGCTGCGGGGAGTGCGGTGTGGCTGCGGGTATCCGCGCACGTCTACTGCAGCCCTCAGTGCTGCCTGACGGGATTCGCAGCCCATCTGCTCCGCAACTACAGCTCCGGAAGGTGCAGACGGAAACCGGGTCACATGTACCAAGACACACATACAGAGAGAGAGAGAGAGCAGCACTGGCGGACTGACATTCAGCGCTAGATTCCGTCATCGGACCCTCGTAGGCAGAGTCCGCTCACTGGATCCCAGTGCACACCACTGGATCCCATTCACCAGATCCCATCGGGGATCCCTACGGCCAGATGTCCATCACAGCTATCCATTCACAACAATGGATCACAGTGAGTAGGGAGGGATTCCCTTCGCCAGATTTGTGACGGGATGTGGTATGTGTGGGGGGGGGGGCACAGTGGTAGAGCTCCCTCTTCACACCTCCACTGACCCGGCTTCAATCCCGATCGCAGGGCTGTCTCTGTGGAGTTTGCAGGTTCTCCATGTGACTGAGGGTTTCTCCCCCATCCGAAAGAGGTGCAGGGAACACACATCAAAGTTGCTGGTGAACGCAGCAGGCCAGGCAGCATCTATAGGAAGAGATACAGTCGACGTTTCAGGCCGAGACCCTTCGTCAGGACTAACTGAAGGAAGAGTTAGTAAGAGATTTGAAAGTGGGAGGGGGAGGGGAGATCCAAAATGATAGCAGAAGACAGGAGGGGGAGGGATGGAGCCAAGAGCTGGACAGGTGATAGGCAAAAGGGATATGAGAGGATCATGGGACAGGAGGCCCAGGGAGAAAGAAAAGGGGGAGGGGGGAAAAACCCAGGGGTATAGTGAGAGGGACAGAAGGAGAAAGAGAAAAAGAATGTGTGTATATAAATAACGGATGGGTACAAGGGGGAGGTGGGGTATTAGCGGAAGTTTGAGAAAGAGGTGCAGATTGGCAGGTTAATTTGCCTCTGTAGATTACCCCTCCTGTGCAGATGGGTTGTGGGATCTGAGTAAGCTGATGGGAATGAGGAATGGAGTAGGATTAGTGTAAACTTGGTGTAAATGGGTGCTGAATGATCATCAGGAACTCTGGGGCTGACTGGCCTGATTCCCTCTGCTCTTTATGAGATCCAGTCACCGAATTCAAGTGATCAGGTGCCCATTAGATCCCACGAACAGATTGCTGTCTGATTTGCATAAATCATAGCAGAAAACTCAAAGAAAGTCCCCTGCCTAAATAAGGTCAGAAAGTTTGTGAACCCTGTAGAATTCTCGCTATTTCTGCATAAATATGACCTAAAATGTGATCAGATCTTTACATAAGTCCTAAAACTGGATAAAGAGAAGCCAATTAAATAAATAATACAAAACATTATACTTGTTCATTTATTTATTGAGAAAAATGATCCAATCTTACATGTATTTGTTGAAAAAGTATGTGAACCTCTGGGGTAATGCCTTGTACAAAAGCGATTTGGAGTCAGGAGTTCCAATCAATGAGATGAGATTGGAGGTGTGGGTCGTAGAGGTGCCCTGCCCTATAAAAAAGACATACAAAGTCAGGTTACTGACAGACCCTGCTCTTCTCAAGAAAGATCTGTTTATATGCACCATGTCTCGATCAAAACAACTTTCAGAGGACCTTAGGAGAGGAATTGTAGAGATGCAAGAAGCTGGAAAAGGCTACAAAAGCATTTCTCTTTTTTTTTGTAATTTTTTATTGAAGTTCATCATCAAACAAACATTTCCATAAGACGTATTTCAGATATTGTGCATATATATCATATAATCATATATGCCACAAATTTCCACGTAATATTTATCAGAGATATATACTTATAGAAAAGAGAGGAAAGAAAGAACAAACAAAAGGAGAAAAGTGTTCATCAGCCCACAGTAAGAGAAATTGTCTACAAGTGGAGGAAACTCAGTACTGTTGCTACACTCCCTAGGAGTGGGCATCCTGCAAAGATCACACCAAGAGCATGACTGCAATGCTGAAGGAGGTGAAAAAGAACCCAAGGGTAACAACAAAAAACCTGTAGAAAGCTCTAGAACTTGCTAGAGTCTGTGTTCATGTGTCCACTATAAGAAAAGCACTGAATAAGCAAGGCGTTCATGCAAGGACACCACGGAGGAAACCACTGCTCTCCAAAAGAAACTTCGCTGCACATCTCAAGTTTGCAAAAGACCACCTGGATGTTCCATAATGCTTCTGGGACAGTGTTCTGTGGACAGATGAGACAAAGGTAGAGCTTTTTGGCAGAAATGCACATTGCTATATTTGGAGGGAAAAGGGCACTGCACACCAACATCAAAACCTCATCCCAGCTGTGAAGCATGGTGGAAGGAGCATCATGGTTTGGAGCCGCTTTGTTGCCTCAGGGCATGGGCAACATGCAATCGTTGAGGGAACAATGAATTCAAAATTGTTTCAAGATATTTTACAAGAGAATGTCAGGGTAGCAAATCCATCACTTGAAGCTTAATGGAAGTTGGATAATGCAACAAGACAATGCTCTGAAAGACAAGAGTAAATCAACAACAGAAAGATTTAAAAAGAAGAAGAACTTGAGATTTGGAATGGCCACGTCAAAGTCCTGACCTTAATCCTATAGAAATGTTGTGGAAGGACCTGAAGCAAGCAGGAAGTCTGCCAACATCCCAGAAGAAGCAGTTTTGTAAGGAGGAATGGCCTAAAGTTCCTCCAAGCCGATGTGCCGGACCTATCATCGGTTACCAGAAACGTTTGGTTGAAGTTATTGCTGTACAAGGGGGAGGGGTCACACCAGTTACTGGAATCAACGGTTCACGTACTTTTTCCAACAAATACATGTAATATTGGATCATTTTCTCAATAAATAAATGAACAAGTATAATGTTTTGTGTTATTTATGTAACTGTGTTCAAGTTTATCTAGTTTTAGGACTTGTGTAAAGATCTGATCACATTTTAGGTCCTATTTGTGCAGAAATAGAGAAAATTCGACAGGGTTTACAAACTTTCTAGCACCACTGTATCATATTAACACCAATAAAAAAAGATCTTTTTAGTCTAATCCAACCTTCCAAGCACCACATGAGTAGCTCTGGAGCTCCTGGTTTTTAAATCAATATCTAACTACTGCATAAGCATGATAAAGACCTTCTGCCCCTCTGCCTTTTTCAGGCACTTGAGTCCCAGTCTTCCAGCTCCCTCTGGGTACAATTTATCTTTCCCATTTTCCCCTCTAATGCACTGCCAAATGAAATAGCTTCTTCCTAATTACTTCTGAAACCACTTGTTTTTGATCTTATGGATTTCAGTTTCCCTCCCGCCTCCACTTTCGTTCTGTCTAATCAGAACTAAACCTTCCCACTTCTGGCAATATCCTTTTAATTCCGCTCTGCTCCATCTTGGTGAATCACAACATACTTCCTGTAGTCAAAGAGGGAAATAAACACCTGCAGATGCTGGGAGTATGAAATAAAAACAGAAAGTGCTTGGAAGGTTCGGCAATCAGCATCGATGTTTCAGCTCACTGCTCGGTTCAGCCTTTCTCTTTTTATTTCATATTTCTAGCGTCTGTTTATTTTTGTTTTCCCATCTGTACTACGATGACCAGGCTGGTGTTAACCTGCATCAGCTGAAAAACAAAGCATTGTATGTGCCTTTGTAACCACCTCTCTGGTCTGACTGCCTTCTTTAAAGATCTAAGGATATACAAGGCCCCCCTGCCCCTCCACACCATTCTATAACCTCTCAGTTATTGTCCTGCTTTGATCTTGCACCTTCACTAATGACTTGCTCCCAACTCTCTGGATGACATTCCACCTACCAATTGGTCAGACACCCCTCCCGATATCGATGTAGTTATAAAGAAGGCAAGACAGCGACTGTACTTCATTAAGAGTTTGAAGAGATTTGATATGTCAACAAATACATTCAAAAACTTCTATAGATGTACCATGGAGAGCATTCTGACAGGCTGCATCACTGTCTGGTATTGGCTGGGGGGGGGGCGGTGCTGCTACTGCACAGGATCGAAAGAAGCTGCAGATGGTTGTAAATTTAGTTGGTTCCATCTTGGGTACTAGCCTACAAGGTACCCAGGGGATTGTCAAGGAGCGGTGCCTCAGAAAGGCAGCGTCCATCATTAAGGACCCCAAACACCCAGGGCATGCCCTTTTCTCACTGTTACCATCAGGTAGGAGATACAGAAGCCTGAAGGCACATACTCAGTGATTCAGGAACAGCTTCTTCTCCCCTGCCATCCGATTCCTAAATGGAGATTGAAGCTTTGGACACTACCTCACTTGTTTTTAAATTTTCTGTTTTTTGCATGATTTTTAAACTATTCAATATACATATACTGTAATTGATTTACTTATGTATTTATTTTTTTTTCCTATATTATGTATTCCATTGAACTGCTGCTGCTGCTAAGTTAACAAATTTCATGACACATGCCACTGATAAACCTGATTCTAATTCTGGTCTTTCCATAGTCCCAAGTTTTCCTCAATTTTAGCTACTGTAATTTTCCAAAGCATGTAATGATAGAATTTGTGATTAATTGATGGAAAAGTAAAAAGAATATTTTAAAAAATAGTTTTGTATAGGATGTGTGTGCATGGGTGGTTGATGGTCTGCATGACTTGGTTGCAGGAGGGACAGGACTGGCTTCCGTTGTTTTAGGTGTGATAAAACAGGAGGGGGAGGGGTGACATTACTAGTCAGGGAAAATGATCAAAGTAATCAAAGTACGTGTATGTCACCATATCCTACCCGAGATTCATTTCCCTGCGGGCATTCACAGATGCAAAAAAAATAGAATCAATGAAAAACTAAAAACGAAGAAGGACAAACACTCAAAGTACAAAAGAAGACAAACTGCAAATACAAAACAGGTAGATAAGCGAGTAAGTGAATAAATATAGCCAGCCAATAGTCAGCAGGAATTAGAGGATCAAATTTATAGAGACATCGCAGACCGTCGCAAGAAACATAAGGTTGTGATTGCAACACACACGAAATGCTGGAGAAACTCAGCAGGTCAGGCAGCTTCTACGGAAATGAAAAAAAATAGTCAATGTTTTGGCCCGAGACTCTTCCTCAGGTCTGGAAAAGAAAGGGGAAGACACCAGAATAAAAAGGTGGGAGGGACAGAAGAAGGGGATAGCTGGAAGGTGACAGGTGAAGCCAGGTGGCTGGGAAAGGTAAAGTACTGGAGAAGAAGGAATCTGATAGGAGAGGAGAGTGGACCATGGGAGAAATGGAAGGAGGAGGGGATACGGGGAGAAGTGATAGGCAGGTGAGAAGAGGTAAGAGACCAGAGTGGGGAATAGAAGAAAAGTGAAGAAGGATGATTTTTTTTACTGGAAGGGGAAATCGATATTCATGCCATCAAGTTGGAGGATACCCAGATGGAATATAAGGTGTTGCTCCTTCACCCTGAGGGTGGCTTCATTGTGGCACAGGAGGAGGCTATGGACCGACATGCTGGAACGGGAATAGGAATTAGAATTAAAATGTTTGGCCACAGGGAAGCTCCGCTTTTGGCGGATGGAGTGGAGATGCTCAACAAAGCAGTCCCTCAGTTTACAATGGATGTCACCAATGTAGAGGAGGCCGCATGGGGAGCCCTAGACACAATATTCAACCCCTACCAGATTTGCAAGTGAAGTGTTGGGAACAGATGTGGAGGAGACGAAGGAACTGAAAAAAGAGAATAGCATTTTTACAGGAAACAGGGTGGGAAGAGGTATAGTCAAGGTAACCATGGGAATCAGTAGATTTATGGAAGATGTCAGTTGACAGTTTGTCTCAAGGATGGAGATAGAGAAATTGAGAAAGGGGAGGGAGGTGTCAGAAATGGACCAAGTGAACTTAAGGGCAAGGAGGAAAAGTCGATGAAATTGATGAGCTCAACATGTGTGCATGAAGCAGCACCAATACAGTCATCCATGTAGTGGGGGAAGAACTGGGGAGCATTAACAGGGAAAGCTGGGAACATGGACTGTTCTACACAGCCAGTGAAGAGGAAGGCATTGCTGCTGCCCATGCGGGTGCCCATGGTTGCCCCTTGAGTCTAGAGAAAGTGGGAGGAGCCGAAGGAAGAATTGTTGAGGGCGAGGACCAGTTCTGCCAAATGGAGGTGGGGCGTTGTGGAGGGGAAGCTGGTTGGTTCTCTTATTCTTTTGAGAAAGAAGCGGAGAGCTTTAAGATCTTCTTGTGATAGTAGATGATTTTAGCTTGCCACATATTGATTGGGATTCCCGCACTGTAAAGGGCCAAATGGGACGGAGTTTGTCAAAAATGTTCAGATATGTTTCTTTAATCAATATATTTGGAGTATTGTGTGCAGGTCTGGTCACTCTACTACAGGAAAGTTCAAAGCTCAAAGTGAATTTATTATCAAAGTGTTGTACATACATGTCACCATGTACAACACTGAGATTCATTTTCTTGTGGGCATACTCAATAAATCGGTTGAATAATAACCATAACAGAATCAATGAAAGATCACCCAACTTGGGCGGTCAACTAGAGTGTAAAAGACAACAAATTCTGCAAATACAAAAAGAAATAATAAATAGATAGATTAAATAAATAAATAGTCGATAAATATCACAAACATGAGATGAAGAATCCTTGAAAGTGAGTCCATAGGTTGTGAGAACATTTCAATGATGGGGCAAGTGAAGAAGTTATTCCCTTTGGTTCAAGAGCCTAGTGGTTGAGGGGTAATAACTGTTCCTGAACCCGGTAGTGTGAGTCCTGAGACCCCTGTACCAGCAGTGAGAAGAGAGCATGTCCTGGGTGGTGGGGGTCCCTGGTAATGAATGCTGCTTTTCTTGGACAAAGCTTCATGTAGATGTACTCGGTGGTGGGGACAGCTATACCTGGGCTGTATTCATTACTTGTAGGCTTTTCCACTCATGGGCATTGGTGTTTCCATACCAGGCTGTGATGCAGCCAGTCAAAATACTCTCCACCACACATCTAGAGTCATTTGTCAAAGTTTTAGAAATCAGGCTGAATCGTTACAAACTAAGGAAGTAGAGACACCAGCATGCTTTTTTCGTAATTGCACTTACGTGCTGGGCCCAGGACAGGTCCTCTGAAATAGTAACACTCAGGAATTTAAAGTTGCTGCCCCTCTCCACCTCTGATCCTCCGGATGAGAACTGGCTCATGGATCTCTGGTTTCCTACTCCTGAAGTTATTAATCTGCTCCTTGGTCTTGCTGACGTTGAGTGAGGGGTTGTTGTTGTGGCACCACTCAGACAGATTTTCAATTTCCCTCCTACCTACTGAATTGTCACCACCTTTGACTTGGCCACAAGAGTGGTGTCATCAGCAAATCTGAATATGGCATTGGAGCTGTGCTTGGCCCCACGGTCATAAGTGTAAAGCAAGCAGAGCAGGGGGCTAAGCACACAGATTGTGGTGCACCGCTGCTGATGGAGATCATGGAAGAGATGTTGTTGCTAATCCAAATTGACTGGGGTCTGCAAGTGAGAAAATTCAGGATTCAATTGTACAAGGAGGTATTGAAGCCAAGTCTTGACGCTTATTGATTAGTTTTGAGAGGATGATAGTATTGAATGCCAAGCTGTAGTCATTAAAGAGCATCCTGATGTATGCATCTTTGCTGTCCAGATGTTCCAGGCTGAGTGACAAGCCAATGAGATGGGACCTGCTGTGGACCTGTTGCTCCGGTAGTCAAATTGGAGTGGATACAAGTTGCTTCTCAGGCAGGAGTTGATATGTTTCATCATCAACTTCTCAAAACATCTCATCCCTGTGGTGGTCAGTGCTACTGGACGATAGTCATTGAGGAAGGTCACCATGCTCTTCTTGTAAAACTGAAGCCAACTTGAAGCAGGTGAATACCATGCGTTGCTGAAGTGAGAGGTTAAAGACCTCAGTGAAAAGTCCACCCAGCTGATCAGCACAGGTCTTTAGAACTCAGCCTGGTATCACATCTGGCCAGATGTTTTTCATGGGTTCACCCTCCTGAAGGCAGCTCGCACATCAGCTTCAAAGACTGAAATGACAGGATCATCGGGGATGTGGGAGTTCGTGATGGTTCCTCCATGTTTTGATGGTCAAAGCAAGCATAGAAGGCATTGAACATCTGGAAGCAAATCCCTGCTGTCAGCTATGTCATGACCTAACTTTATACGAGGTGATTGCATTAGCCCCACCACAACTATCGAGCATACTTTCTTCATTTAAGTTTAGTTCGGAATTGCCACTTCACCCGTGAGGTGGCTTTCTGGAGATCCTACCTGGATCTCTTGTAACTTTCTTGGTCACTAGCCTTGAATGCCTCTGATCTGGCCCTTGGCAGGTTCCAGATCTCATGGTTCATCCACGGCTTCTGACTGGGGAAGACTCTGAATAATTTTGTTGGGGACACACTCATCTACAATTGTTTTGTAAGCCTGTGACAACCGTGATGTATTCACTTAGATCCATAGATGAGTCTTTGAACACGGATCAGTCCACTGACACAAAGCAATTCCGTAGTCGCTCCACTGCCTCCCATAACCACCTCTTTGTTGTCCTAATCTCTGGGGTTTTGCTCTATAGTCTCTGCCTGTATGCAGGTAGCAGGACAGCCAAGTGATCAGATTTACTGAAATGCAGTCTGGGCATGGAACGGTAGGCATCCCTTATTTTAGTATAACAGTGGTCTAGTCTGTTGGGACCTCTGGTGGTACAGGTTATATGCTGATGGTAATTGAGCAGGGCTTACTTCAAACCAGCCTGGTTGAAGTCCCCAACTTTGATTTGAAATGCATCGGGATGGACTTGTTTGGAGACGGCATCATGCAGTATTGCAAGTGCTTGATTATAGTCCGCCGCTGGTGGTATATAAACTGCAGTCAGGATTATGATCATGTAATCTCTAGACCATTAAGTTGATTTAAAAGTACGTTTCTTGGAGAGAAATTATGTGCTACAGATTGCAGTGAGAGTATTTTGAAAGAGGTATTGTCTGCAGCCCTCAGAACATAACCATAATCACTAAGAGAACATTTTATCAATCAAGTCAGGTTTTATAAAAACAATCAAACATTTATTAAACTCTGCTCAATATAAAAAACATAAACAAACGAAAATCTTAACCGGAAGTAAACTGCTATGCAGCCATTTAACAAACCGCTACTCAGTACTAGTTCTTAAAGCAATAAATGCGAAAACAGTTCTTAAAGTGGTAAATTCAAACGCAGTTCTTAGAATGGTAAATTCAAAAGTCCAAGAGATTTATACAGTCAATTAGGAGAGACTTTCCTGAAGTAAAGAATTCCTTGAAGATACGACGTCACTGCCGATCCCAGCCGGATCCTGCCTTGTCCACAGGATTCACGATGATGGAAATAAAACGGTTTAAAGGCACTGACCTTTCCCTCTGGATACTAGATAGTACACAGCCTTTTCTGCTGCTTTTAGCAGAGGCTATCTCATACAGATCACTCTTTCTTGAGCGAATTCAATAATGGTCGATCCTCTCCAAAACTGCCGAACGACTCCTTCAGGTTCCTGTCTTCACTCTCCAATACTACTGAAAAGATACATCAACAAACCTGGCAGCGATTGGTTAAACTGCCGGCCCAACACTTCTGTACCTTACAATAGAACGTAAAACTCTGTTTTAAATCAAAACTGCATCAAAAGGCAAATACGCAGCAGAGTGGAGTATCTGGCTGAAGTTCGAACTGGAAAACTAACTGCGTCACCCCAGGGGTCTCCTTTTATACCCATAGTGAACCTGCCACCACGTGACCTCACATCGGCAGGAAAATTACATCAAGTGACCTTCAAAAGACTATTACGTCATTCTCATCAGCTATTACATCATGGTCATAAGACAGTCACAAGATACCCATGAGGTATGTAACAATTTACAAGGATGTTGCCGGAACTTGAACAAGCTGCCAACAGAAGTGGTGAATGCGGGTTCAACTTCAACACTTAGAGAGAAGCTTGGATAAGTACATGGATGGGAGAGCATGGCTGTGGTCCAAGTGCAGGTCAATGGGACTAGGCAGAGTAATATATTTGTTCCGAACAGCCTGTTTCTGTGCTGTAAAGCTCTATGAGTCTATCAACCACAAATACTTTAACAAAAACTGGCCTTTCTCCCTCCTCCACACACCTGTACCTCACTGGATGGGGACCAGGGTGGTTCACTGAGGTACTCAGAATGACAAGGAGGCTGGGTAGCAGATCAGCCAGGCAGCAAGTGGAGGGGTTGAGGAGAAGGTAGGTGTTATGACAAGTCTGGAAGGAAGGACAGGTTAAAGAACACTGGGTTTGAGGAGGTGAAGTATGTTTATTTCGAGGCAAGGGTAAGGCAGGTAAACTTACAGGGGTGATTGATAAGTTCGTGGCCTAAGTCAATTTTAGAAAACCTAACACATTTATTTTTCCTACATTTACACACTTAGTCCAGCAGTCGTGGAGCATATGGATCCCTCCCTTGTAGAAGTCGGCGTCTTGGACCTCCAGAAAATGGTCCACAGCAGGGGTGATTGATAAGTTCGTGGCCTAAAGTAGAAGGAGATGAGTTATTAACTTCAAACTTTCTGCATTTTCACTCAAAGAGTTGAACTGCACGTGCACATAATGAGAGCTGTATAACTCATCTCCTTCTAAATAAGGCCACGAACTTATCAATCACCCCTGCTGTGGTCCACCTGGAGGTCCAAGACACTCTCGTTACATGCACGTGCAGTTCAGCTCTTTGAGTGATAATGCAGGAAGTTTGAAGTTAATAACTCATCTCCTTCTACCTTAGACCACGAACTTATCAATCACCCCTGCTGTGGATCACTTCTACAAAGAAGGGATCCGTTTGCTCCACGACGCTGGACTAAGTGTGTACATGTAGGAGGGGACTATGTTGAAAAATGAATGTGCTAGGTTTTCTAAAATTGACTCCTTCTACCTTAGGCCACGAACTTATCAATCACCCCTGGTATAACATGGATCACCAAGTGGAATTACGATGCTGTGGCCATTACACAGACTTGCCTGGAGAGGGGTTGTGCTGGTGGCTCAGTGCTCCTGGTTTTGATGTTTCACATGAGACAGGGATGGCAGAGCTGCATCAACAATCGGAGACCGTCACAGCTACTCATCCATGGAGGCAACGTTGGTGCAACTCTAAAGTAAAAGCTATCAGCCTCCCAACAGCAACCGGGATGTGGAGGATGTCAACAAATTATGGAAAATCTTTAAAGCAACGGGGTTGTCATAGTGGGTGATTTTAATTTAACTGGGATTTCCTTAGTCTTTTTCTCAATGCATTCAACAGGCTTTCTTCACAGTATATGGGTAGTCCAATAACAGGAGGAACTGGGCCTCCAGAAAGTGGGCCTTATGTTGGGAAACAGGCCTCACCAGGTGACTGGACTTTCAGTGGCAGAGCATTTTGGAAACAGTGACCGCAACTCTAAGAATAGGTCTGGACGTTGCAGGAAAGTACTAAATTAGGCAGGGGAGAGCAAATTACAAGATTATTAGACAGAGCTGGGAGGAGTTGGGAGCAATTGTAATCAGGCAAGTCCACATATGTGGGAATTATTTCAAGACCAACTAATCAGAGCTCAGGACTGGAATGTTCCAGTATGAGTGGCAAGTAAAGGGAATCTTTATGACAAGGTAAGTTGTGAGTTATGTCAAAAAGAAAAAGGAAGCATTTGTTAAGTTTAGGAAGCTAAACAGGGCCCTTGAAGATTATAAAGATATCCAAAAAGAGCTCAAGCAGGAGATTAAGAAGGCCAAAAGGGGCCATGAAATGTACTAGGAAGTAGAATTCAGTCGAATCCCAAGGTATTTTATACAGATTAAAAACAAGAGGATAACTAGAGAGAGGCAGAGATTACGAAGTGATTTACGAAGGTAATAAATGTGTAATGTGCTTCAGTATTTACCAAGGAGAAGGATTTGGGGATAGTGAGATTAGTGTGGAGCATGCTAACATGCTAGGGCATTTGAGATCAAGAAGGAGGTACTGCTGTTTTTTAAAGAGCATCAAGGTGAAGAGGCCCCAAAGGCCTAATGAGATATCCCAGGTTATTGAGAGGCTACAGAAGACATTGCTAGGGCCTTTGTATTCTCACTGGCAACACGTGAAGTCTTGGAGGACTGAAGTGTAGTCAATGCTATCCCTTTGCTCAGGAAGAGAAATTGGGATACTCCAGGAAGTTATAGGCTGGATAACTTTGCAACAGTGGAGGCTCATCCAGAAGAATATGAAGCATGGGATCCATGGTGACTTGGCAGTTTGGATTCAGCATTGGCTTGCGAAGACTGAAAGTAGGCTTGGAAGATAATTACTCTGGCTGGAGGTCTGTGACCAATGCTGTGCTGCAGGGATTGGTGCTAGTGCCCCCACTGTTTCTGATATTATTCCAGTTCAAGTTGAACTTTATTATCATTCAGCCATAGATACATATACAGTGAAACAAAACATCGCTTCACGTGTATATATAAATGATTTGGATGACAATGTAGGTGAGTGAATTAATAAGTTTGTAGATGACACAAAGATTGGCAGAGCTGTGGGAGAGTGTAGACAGCTGTCAAAGAGTACATCAGAATATAGGACAGTTACAGACACTGGAGATTAGTCTGTGTAAGTGTGAGGTGTTGCCCTTTGGGAGGTCAAATGAAAGAAGCAAGTATAGAGTAAATGGGAGGCCACTTAGTAGCACTGAGGTACAAGGGATCTTGGAGTCCAAGTCCATCGTTCCCTGAAAATGCCATGCATGTAGAAATGGTGGTAAAGAAAGTAACAGAAACATAGAAAACCTACAGCACAATACAGGCCATTCGGCCCACAGAGCTGTGCCGAACAGGTCCCTATCTTAGAGCTACCTATGCTTTACCCATAGCCCTCTATTTTTCTAAGCTCCATGTAGCCATCCAGGAGTCTCTGAAAAGACCCTATCGTTTCCGCCTCCACCACCATCGCTGGCAGCCCATTCCACACACTCACCACTCTCTGCATAAAAAACTTACCCCCAACATCTCCTCGGTACCTGCTTCCAAGCACCTTAAAACTGTGCCCTCTCGTGCTAGCTATTTCAGCCCTGGGGAAAAGCCTCTGATTATCCACATGATCAATACCTCTCATTATCTTGAACACCTCTATGAGGTCACCTCTCATCCTCCGTCACTCCAAGGAGAAAAGGCCGAGTTCACTCAACCTATTCTCACAAGGCATGCTCCCCAATCCAGGCAACGTTCTTGTAAATCTCCTCTGCACCCTTTCTATGGTTTCCATGTCCTTCCTGTGGTGGGGCAACCAGAACTGAGTGTAGTACTCCAAGCGGGACTGCAACATTACCTCTTATCTCTGACCCCAAGATCCCTCTGATCCTCCACACTGCCAAGAGTTTTACCATTACTGCTATATTCTGCTATCATATTTGACCTACCAAAATGAACCACCTCACACATATCTGGGTTAAACTCCAACTGCCATTTCTCAGCCCAGTTTTGCATCCTATCAATGTCCCGTTGTAACCTCTGACAGCCCTCCACACTATCCACAACACCCCCAACGTTTGTGTCATCAGCAAATTTACTAACCCATCCCTCCACTTCCTCATCCAGGTCATTTATAAAAATCACGAAGAGAAGGGGTCCCAGAACAGATCCCTGAGGCACATCACTGGTCACTGGCTTCCATGCAGAATATGACCCGTTTGCAACCACTCTTTGCCTTCTGTTGGCAAGCCAGTTCTGCATCCACAAAGCAATGTCCCCTTGGATCCCATGCCTCCTTACTTTCTCAATAAGCCTTGCATGGGGTACCTTATCAAATACCTTGCTAAAATCCATATACACTACATCTGTGGCATTACCTTCATCAATGTGTTTAGTCACATCCTCAAAAAATTCAATCAGGCTTGTAAGGCATGACCTGCCTTTGAAAAAGCCATGCTGATTATTCCTAATCATATAATGCCTCTCCAAATGTTCATAACTCCTGCCTCTCAGGATGTTCTCCATCAACTTACCAACCACTGAAGTGAGACTCACTGGTCTATAGTTTCCTGGGCTATCTCTACTCCCTTTCTTCAATAAAGGAACAACATCCGCAACCCTGCAATCCTCCAGAACCTCTCACATCCTCATTGATGATGCAAAGATCATTGCCAGAGGCTCAGCAATCTCCTCCCTCGCTTCCCACAGTAGCTTGGGGTACATCTCATCCAGTCCCAGTGACTTATCCAACTTGATGCTTTCCAAAAGCTCCAGCACATCCCCTTCTTTAATATCTACATGCTCCAGCTTTTCAGTCTGCTGCAAGTCATCCCTACAGTCACTAAGATCCTTTTCCATAGTGAATAGTATGCCTTTGTTGTTTAGAACGTTGAGTAAAAGAGTCAGGACTGCCATGTTGCAGCTTTATAAAACTTTGTTTAGGCCACATTTGGAATATTGTGTGCCATTGTGGTCTCCCCATTACAGGAAGAATATGCAGGCTTTGGAGGGAGTGCAGAAGAGGTTTTACTAGAAGGGTATGAGCTATAGGGAGACATTGGACAAACTGGGGTTGATTTCTCTAGAGTAGCTGAGGTGAGACCTGATAGAAATTTATAATATTATGAGAGACATATAATATTATGAGAGAATACTTGAGTAGGCAGCCAGTATCGTTTTCCCCTGGGTAGAAATATCAAATACTAAAGGGCATGCTTTAAAGTTGAAAGGAAATATGGAGGACAATTTTCATTTTACACAGGGATACTGTCAGAGGTACTGGTGGAAGTACGAGGAGTGATTGATAAGTTTGTGGCCTAAGGTAGAAGGAGTCAATTTTAGAAAACCTAGCACATTTATTTTTCAACATAGTCCCCTCCTACATTTACACACTTAGTCCAGCGGTCGTGGAACATACGGATCCCTTCTTTGTAGAAATGGTCCTCAAGGGGGGTGATTGATAAGTTCGTGGCCTAAGGTAGAAGGAGATGAGTTATACAGCTCTCGTTACATGTACGTGCAGTTCAACTCTTTGAGTGAAAATGCAGAAAGTTTGAAGTTAATAACTCATCTCCTTCTACCTTAGGCCACGAACTTATCAATCACCCCTGCTGTGGACCACTTATTGGAGGTCCAAGACGCCAACTTCTACAAAGAAGGGATCCGTATGCTCCACGACCGCTGGACAAAGTGTGTAAACATAGGAAAAATAAATGTGCTAGGTTTTCCAAAGTTGACTCCTTCTACCTTAGGCCACGAACTTATCAGTCACCCCTCGTAGATAAGATATTTGCATTTAAGAGTCTATTAGACAGGTACATTAATATTCAGGGAATTTGTTAGTATTTATTTAGAAGTACAATGCAAAACAGGCCTTTCCAGCCCGATGAGCTGAGCGACTCAGAAACACTATTTAACACCAACCTAATTACAAGGCAGCTAA
Organism: Mobula hypostoma; assembly: GCF_963921235.1. Taxonomy (NCBI): domain Eukaryota; kingdom Metazoa; phylum Chordata; class Chondrichthyes; order Myliobatiformes; family Myliobatidae; genus Mobula; species Mobula hypostoma. Next base: position 97,531,254 of record NC_086100.1, on the reverse strand, counting down.
AAATGACCAATTAACCTACTAATTGTTACATCTTTGGACTGAGGGAGGAAACCCACATGGTCACAGGGAGAACATACAAACTCCTTACAGAGGGCACTGGAATTGAACTCCAAACTCTGACTGTTATAATATCACGCTACAGTAGCACCCCAATGGAATGAAGGGATATAGAGCGTGTACAGGCAGAAGAGTTTTTGTTTAATTCAGTATCATGTTTAGCACAGACATTGTAGGCCAGAGGACATATTCCTGCGTTCTGTGTTCTACCAGTTAGTACAGGAATTAGAGCCATCTTTCCCTTGACCTCCCTATCTCCCGCTGTACAGCCCAGGAATCCATGGTGTGTCTGGTCTTGGAATTGGCTGCAGTCTTCAGGGGTTATCTCTTCCCCACTGCTAAGCCAAACTGAATACGTACTTCCCCACTGCTAAGCCAAACTGAAGAGCGCGGTGCTCACAGGGGCCTCCTGTCCTACCTGCCTTCTCACTTTGGCTGTCTGGCAGTCACCCAGACGCTCGGCCTCTGCACTCATTCAAGCTGAGGGATGACCACCTCCAAATATTGTGCGACCCACAAAACTTACAGCCTCACAAGAGAGAGCAAGTTGCTTACGTTTCCCTAGCAGAGAGAAAAAGAAAACATTTTGGTGCAGTCCAGGAGGTGGAGAGCACCTCAGCACAAATTGTGCTCTCCACAGCTCTCCGGTGATGCTCCATGCCTCTGTTTATTAGACAGACTTAATTAAGCAGGAAGATTTTAATTTCTTTCCAAATCTAAAAGATTACACAAAAGATCAGAAATAAACACTTTTATCAGTTCACAAACAACTGGCAGGTATTAACACAGAACAAGAACATGATCTAACAATTCCCTCATCAAAGGTTCGAAGGTTCATTTTGTTGTCAAAGTATACGTGTTCAATGCACCTCTGATATTCTTCTTCTCCAGATAGCCATGACATACAGAAAAACCATGGGAGTTGTTGGAAGAAAGGACATCAACCCCCTCCCCACAGGAAAAAGAAAAGGAAACAAAACTCGCAAGCCCCAAATACCCCAACCCCTCCCTCACACAAAAAGCTAACAGATCATCCACACGGAATAGGGCAGCCACAACACAAGCCCCAAACCCCCAATCCCCTCTCTCGCACAAGAGCCACTAGTCACCCACCCAGAAAATGGTAGCCAGAACATCACAAACCTCCAACCTCCAAACCCCACCCTTGCAAAAAAACAGCAACATCAAACCTCAACCCCTCCTCCACAAAAAAAGAATGGTGCCATCAGCACTAAACCCCCAACCTCCTCTCCCACACACAAGACTAACAGATTGCCCACACAGAAAAACCAACAGGATTATCAGACCCCAAATCCCCAACCCCTCCCCAACATATCACTCATCCAGAACCCCAACCCGTCAACCAGCAAAAGGAAAGAAAACACTGAAAACTGAAGGACACTGATATAAGCTACAGTCCATTAATCACATAAATCTCAGAATTTCCAAAACATCCTCCTGCCAGAACCGAGGAGAGCAGCTGCTCAATCTCAGTCCTTGCACAAAGAGCGACTGCCGCACCGCCAACCTAACTACCACCCGCTATCAACCCGTGGCCTCTGTGGAGAGCAACTGCTGACCTCCACCACATTCGCCTTGAAGCTTCAATCTTCCTCAATGCTTCAAAATAGTCGATCATGGCCCCACACCCCTTCTGTGGTCTTCTGCATGAGGCAGCCCGTGTTCATGGTCCTCTTGCAAAGCGCCAGATCACTCAATCAAACTCTAAGCTACACATCACAGGCTCCAACAGTCTATAAAACACAATCAAGACAAGAAGAACAAGCAGGAAGTGTAGAAAAAGTGAAATAATTGAAAAGATTAGCTATCTGTAGATGTCACTCAAGGAATCGTTGTTCACTGGCACCACCTTGCCTGGCTCACTGTGTAAGAGGCCAGATGTTTCTGCGGCAAGTAAGGACCGCCTCGACTTTCCTCTTGGTCTTCATCTTTCCTGGTAAATCATGTCCAGCCAAGACTAGCCAAAGATCTTTCAACTAACAGACCTTTGTTTACCCTCTGTGCAGGAACTTAAATGCCCTGTCTCTAGGTATGGGAAATTTATCCTGTCCATCACTACCCTAGCTAACTCAGTCCCTTAATTAGCCAGTGAGAAACAAGGTCCCCAAACAACTCCTCCTAGAGAGATAAATGTACCTGTGACTGATTCTCACACCCAAATGTCCCTGGTATCTTCTGTTTAGACCAAGGGTGGCCAACCCTATATATTCCATGCGTCAATTTTTCTCACGCACGAGTTCTATATTAACATATTTTTACAAGAATTGAATGGGGATACAAGAGTTGTATGATTCATCTGAACTCGTGAGTGAAAAATTTGACACACGGAATGTAAAAGTTTGGCCACCCCGGTTTAGACCATTCCTTCTGCTCAGATGACCATAACTTGACTTTTAATAGGTCCCATCACCAGAGTCTCAGAATATTGTTTCAGCACTTTTCCTGGCCACAATACCTAAACCAGTACAGTTGCATTATGTTGTTGGTACCTTCATGCAGTCTTTCTAACTATATTCGTATGAACTAATCTGTAAACTAGCGTTCAATACATTAATGTAATTCTACCCAATGCATAGATGCATTCACAAGGAAAGCACACCAGCATCTTGATTTTCTTAGCATGTTAAGGATGTTCAGTTTGTCACTGGACACCAACCAACACGTACAGATATACTATTGAAAGTATTCTAACAGGCTGCATCATGATCTGGTACATCAATTCGAGAGTGTGGACTCAGACAAATACATCACTGGCACATCCCTTACCATCATTGGTAGTACATACATGAGGTGCTGCATCTATCACCAAAGAACCCACCATCCTGGCCATGCCATCTTCCCACAGCCAACTTTGGACAGGAGGTACTAAAGCGTGAAGTCCCACACCACCAGGTTCAGGAACAGTCACTTCCCTTCAACCATTAATTTTGTGAGCCAACCAGCAAAACTACCCCAGTATAGCAACACCATGCGCGCTTTGACAACTTTGCATTACAATTGTGTTCCTTCTTGTTTAACTTTATATAATGAATGTTTAATTTATGTTTTTCTTGTGAATTTTGTGTATCTGATGCTATGTGCCTGTAATACAAAATTTTCATTGCAACCGTCCATACATGTACTTGTGCATATGACAATAAACTTTATTTTGACTTTTGACCCAAACCTCCACAGCAGAAAAACACATTTTCCGTGTATGGCTCTTAATTCCGTAACTCAGTAAAGTATGAATTTGCTGTTCTGTGGTGGCACCTCACTATGATGCTGGGCTCCATGCCATATATTACTTGCACTGGCAAGACTTCCTGTTTCTATACCCATTAACAATTCAAACATCTGAATCATACCACACTGGCATTGATTACTTGGCAATTAAGTACCCATAGATTTAACCACCACTAGCAAGCAGCTTGCTTACCACTGACTAATAATGTGAAAGGAAGTATTAAAGTTAACTGTAAAATTTCACTAAATTCTACAAAAGTGACCAACAACTAAAAGTCTTAAAGTTGCTACACTCACCAAGTTCCCAAGTTCCTTACCCTGCTGAGGTGAATGAAATGAGCTCTTCTGCATGTGCAGGGAGCCACAGAGCGTTGGGCTCCAAGTTTTTTAAAGCACCTGAATTGTTTAGTTGTTGTTTAACGAGAGTCATTCATTCTTTAGAGTTCCTTGTGTCTTTCTCAAGCAATTCAGTCTTTGTAATGTGTCTCCTGGTGCTTTCTGCGCAAGCTTGTTAAGTTTATTTTGATAAGCTTGGGGATTCAGTGTTACTTTTAGTGCATGTCTGATTAGCGCTAGTCGCAGGGTCCTAGTTTAGAGAACGTTACTTCTCATGGCTGAACCACTGATGTTCTTCTGGAATCATTATGCATAAACTTTGGTTTCCATCTCTACATCAGAGCCTGTGCTTGGGTTCCGATATTGCCAGCATACATCATGACAGAGGATCCCACAAAGTGAAGGACCCAGCGGAGATTGAACAGGGGCATTCTAACATTGGTCATGTTTAGGTGAGAATGCCATCTATTCTAAAGAACACGTTTTGAGTTTCTCAGGTTTACATTCTGAGTCTCTCTAGTCTACATTCCAATTTTTCTCCAGTCTCCATTCTGAGTTTTTCAACTCATAGGTACCTGCGTTCCCAGTTTCGGAGTCCCATGATTTAGGTCTGCATAAAAATTGAGCACATCAAGTAAACTTATCAATGAAGTTCGTTTGATTCAACAAATCAGCATTCAAGTCAATCGTGTAAATATTGAAATAACTTGCCCTTTCCTGATGTCGTTCCATGCAAGTAATGGTACATCTTTGTTAAAGTCAAATCAATGTTCAGAAGGACACTACCAGGAATAATTGAAATAAGCTCACATGCCAACAACTGCTTGGATGGACAAACCTTTTACAATACATAATTCCTATCTGCCTGTTCTAATGAGTAATACTAATAGTAGCAAACATTCTATAACATGCCTTAAACAGTAATTTGAATTTATAGCCCTGTAGAGTCCTGTTCCAAAAACTGATTCCTAGCTGGAGTGTGCAAACACACAAGTAAGGTAACCCTTCAAAAGTAAGCTGCCTTATATTTAACGTCTTGACAACATCATGGTACAGAGAAAATTGAACTTTCATGTTATAAATGACACAGACCGACAGAGAGCCGAGCAATCTCAGTGATAAGAAGAGCCTGTCCATGTGGTCTCAGTCCGTAAATTGAGAGCAAAGCCTTCTGTATCCCAATTGCCTCTGTAAGAACAGTGACAAGTAAAACACTGTAAGCAAGCTCCTTCCAGAATCCTTCCCTAGATTTTATGTTTCATGTTTTCAATGAATCAAGTTAGCAGACCTCAAGGTTATTTCTGGATCTCAAGGCTCTCAATGTTCTCAAGGTTCTCAAAACACTCAAGACTCTCAAGGTACTCTAGGCTCTCAAGGCTCACAGGGTTTTCAAGACTCTCAAGACTGTCAAGGTTCTAAAGGTTCTCAAGGCTCTCAAGTCTCTCAGAACTCTCAAGGCTCTCAAGGTTCTCAATGTTCTCAAGTCTCAAGGCCCTCAAGGTCATCTAGGTTCTCAGTGCTATCAAGGTTCTCTAGGCTCTCAAGGCTTTCAAGATTCTCAGGGCTCTCAGGGCTCTCAAGGTTCTCACCCTTCGACTTCCTCATCCAGGTCATTTATAAATATCAGAAAGAGGAGGGGTTCCAGAACAGATCCCTGCGGAACAACACTGGTCACCAAACTCCATGCAGAATGCGAATCATCGACAACCATCCTTTGCCTTCTGTGGGCAAGCCATTTCTGGATCCATAAAGCAAGGTCTCCTTGGATCCCATGCTTCCTTACTTTCTGAATGAACCTTATCAAATGCCTTACTGAAATCTATATACATTACATCCACTGCTCTACCTTCATCAATATGTTTTGTTACATCCTCAAAGAATTCAATCAGACTCGTAAGGCATGACCTACCCTTGGCAAAGCCATGCTGACTATCGCTAATCAGATTATGTCTCTCCAAATGCTCATAAATCCTGCTTCTCAAGATCTTTTCCAACAACTTACCCACCACAGAAGTCAGACTCACTGGTCTATAATTTCCTAAGGTAGCTGTACTCCCTTTCTTAAACAAGTAACAACATTTGCAACCTTCCAATCCTCTGGTACTTCTCCCATCCCTATTGATGATGCAAAGATCATCGCAAGAGGCTCAGCAATCTCTTCCCTAGCTTCCCACAGTAGCCTGAGATATATCTCATCCAGTCTCAACGACTTAGCTAACTTAATGCTTTTCAAAAGCTCCAGCAAATCCTCTTTCTTAATGTCTATATGCTCAAGCTTTTCAGTCCACTGTAAGTCATCCCAACAATTGCCAAGGTCATTTTCCCTGGTGAAAACTGAAGCTAAGCATTCATTAAGTATTTCTGCTACCTCCTTCGACGCCATGCACATGTTTCCACTATTGCATCTAATAGGTTCTATTCTCACATGGCCTATCCTTCTGCTCTTCACATACTTGTAGAATGCCTTGGGGTTTTCCTTAATCCTACTCATCAAGGCCTTCTCATGGTCCTTTCTAGCTCTCCTAATTCCATTCTAAAACTCCTTCCTAGCAACCTTGTAATTTTCTAGAGCTCTAACAGTTCCTAATTTCTTCAACCTTTCATGGGCTTTTCTTTTCTTGTTAACTAGATTTTCTACGTACTTTGTACACCGTACTACTTTTACCCTACCATCCTTTCCCTGCCTCAATGGAACATACTTAAACAGAACTCCATGCAAATGTTCCCCGAACAGTTCCTCAGGTCTCTGCCTCTCGATGTCCCCGGGTCTCTCTGCCTCTCGATGTCCCCAGGTCTCTCTGCCTCTCGATGTCCCCGGGTCTCTCTACCTCTCGATGTCCCCAGGTCTCTCTGCCTCTCGATGACCCCGGGTCTCTCTGCCTCTCGATGTCCCCGGGTCTCTCTGCCTCTCGATGTCCCCAGGTCTCTCTGCCTCTCGATGTCCCCGGGTCTCTCTACCTCTCGATGTCCCCAGGTCTCTCTGCCTCTCGATGTCCCCGGGTCTCTCTGCCTCTCAATGTCCTCGGGTCTCTCTGCCTCTCGATGTCCTCGGGTCTCTCTGCCTCTCGATGTCCCCGGGTCTCTCTGCCTCTCGATGTCCCCAGGTCTCTCTGCCTCTCGATGTCCCCGGGTCTCTCTGCCTCTCGATGTCCCCAGGTCTCTCTGCCTCTCGATGTCCCCGGGTCTCTCTGCCTCTCGATGTCCCCGGGTCTCTCTGCCTCTCGATGTCCTCGGGTCTCTCTGCCTCTCGATGACCCCGGGTCTCTCTGCCTCTCGGTGTCCCCGGGTCTCTCTTCCTCTCGATGTCCCGGGGTCTCCCTAACTCTCGATGACCCCGGGTCTCTCTACCTCTCGATGTCCCCGGGTCTCTCTGCCTCTCGATGTCCTCGGGTCTCTCGGCCTCTCGATGTCCCCGGGTCTATCTGCCTGTCGATGTCCTCGGATCTCCCTACCTCTCGATGTCCAGGGGTCTCCCTAACACTCGATCTCCCCGGGTCTCTCTGCCTCTCGATGTCCCTGGGTCTCTCTGCGTCTCGATGTCCCCGGGTCTCTCTGCCTCTCGATGTCCCTGGGTCTCTCTGCGTCTCGATGTCCCTGGGTCTCTCTGCGTCTCGATGTCCCCGGGTCTCTCTGCCTCTCGATGACCCCGGGTCTCTCTGCCTCTTGATGTCCTTGGGTCTCCCTACCTCTCGATCTCCTCGGATCTCCCTACCTCTCAATGTCCCCGGGTCTCTCTGCGTCTCGATATCCCCGGGTCTCCCTACCTCTCGATGACCCCGTGTCTCTCTGCCTCTCGATGACCCCGGGTCTCTCTTCCTCTCGATGTCCCGGGGTCTCCCTAACTCTCGATGTCCTCGGATCTCCCTACCTCTCGATGTCCTCGGGTCTCTCTGCCTCTCGATGTCCTCGGATCTCCCTGCCTCTCGATGTCCCCGGGTCTCTCTACCTCTCGATGACACCGGGTCCCTCTACCTCTCGATGTCCTCGGGTCTCTCTACCTCTCGATGTCTCCGGGTCTCTCTGCCTCTCGATGTCCCCGAGTCTCTCTGCCTCTTGATGTCCTTGGGTCTCCCTACCTCTCAATGTCCCCGGGTCTCTCTACCTGTGGACGTCCCCGGGACACTCTGCCTCTCGATGTCCCCGGGTCTCTCTGCTTGTCGATGTCCTCGGGTCTCTCAGCCACTCGATGTCTCCGGATCTCCCTACCTCTCGATGTCTCTGGGTCTCCTTGCCTCTCGATGACCCCGAGTTTCTCTTCCTCTCGATGTCCTTGGATCTCCCTACCTCTCGATCTCCTCGGATCTCCCTACCTCTCGATCTCCTCGGATCTCCCTACCTCTCGATGTCCCCGGGTCTCTCTACCTCTCGATGTCCCCAGGTCTCTCTGCCTCTCGATGACCCCGGGTCTCTCTGCCTCTCGGTGTCCCCGGGTCTCTCTTCCTCTCGATGTCCCGGGGTCTCCCTAACTCTCGATGACCCCGGGTCTCTCTACCTCTCGATGTCCCCGGGTCTCTCGGCCTCTCGGTGTCCCCGGGTCTCTCTTCCTCTCGATGTCCCGGGGTCTCCCTAACTCTCGATGACCCCGGGTCTCTCTACCTCTCGATGTCCCCGGGTCTCTCGGCCTCTCGATGTCCCCGGGTCTCTCTGCCTCTCGATGTCCCCGGATCTCCCTACCTCTCGATGTCTCTGGGTCTCTCTGCCTCTCGATGTCCTCGGGTCTCTCTGCCTCTCGGTGTCCTCGGGTCTCTCTCTCTCTCGGTGTCCTCGGATCTCCCGACCTCTCAATGACCCCGGGTCTCTCTACCTCTCGATTGCCTCGGATCTCCCTACCTCTCGATGTCTCTGGGTCTCTCTGCCTCTCGATGACCCCGGGTCTCTCTGCCTCTCGATGTCCCCGGGTCTCTCTCTCTCTCGGTGTCCTCGGATCTCCCTTCCTCGATGTCCCCGGGTCTCTCTGCCTCTCGATGACCCCGGGTCTCTCTACCTCTCGATGTCCTCGGATCTCCCGACCTCTCGATGACCCCGGGTCTCTCTACCTCTCGATGACCCCGGTTCTCTCTACTTCTCGATGACCCCGGGTCCCTCTACCTCTCGATGCCCCCGGGACTCTCTACCTCTCGATGTCCTCGAGTTTCTCTGCCTCTCGATGTCCTCGGGTCTCTCTACCTTTCGATGTCCCCGGGTCTCAAAACTATCGATGTCCCCGGGTCTCTCTACCTCTCGATGTCCTCGGGTCTCTCTACCTCTCGACGACCCCGGGTCTATCTGCCTCTCGATGTCCTCGGGTCTCTCTACCTCTCGACGACCCCGGGTCTCTCTGCCTGTCGATGTCCTCTCGATGTCCCCGGGTCTCTCTACCTCTCGATGTCCTCGAGTTTCTCTGCTTGTCGATGTCCTCGGGTCTCTCAGCCACTCGATGTCTCCGGATCTCCCTACCTCTCGATGTCTCTGGGTCTCCTTGCCTCTCGATGACCCCGAGTTTCTCTTCCTCTCGATGTCCTTGGATCTCCCTACCTCTCGATCTCCTCGGATCTCCCTACCTCTCGATGTCCCCGGGTCTCTCTGCCTCTCGATGACCCCGGGTCTCTCTGCCTCTCGATGACCCCGGATCTCCCTACCGCTCGATGTCCCCGGGTCTCTCTGCCTCTCGATGTCCCCGGGTCTCTCTACCTCTCGATGTCCCCGGGTCTCTCTACCTCTCGATGTCCTCGGATCTCTCTGCCTCTCGATGTCCCGGGGTCTCTCTACCTTTCGATGACCCCGGGTATCTCTGCCTCTCGATGTCCCTTGGTCTATCTGCCTCTCGGTGTCCTCGGATCTCCGGACCTCTCGATGATCCCGGGTCTCTCTACCTCTCGATGTCCCCAGGTCTCTCTGCCTCTCGATGACCCCGGGTCTCTCTGCCTCTCGGTGTCCCCGGGTCTCTCTTCCTCTCGATGTCCCGGGGTCTCCCTAACTCTCGATGACCCCGGGTCTCTCTACCTCTCGATGTCCCCGGGTCTCTCTGCCTCTCGATGTCCTCGGGTCTCTCGGCCTCTCGATGTCCCCGGGTCTATCTGCCTGTCGATGTCCTCAGATCTCCCTACCTCTCGATGTCCAGGGGTCTCCCTAACTCTCGATCTCCCCGGGTCTCTCTGCCTCTCGATGTCCCTGGGTCTCTCTGCGTCTCGATGTCCCCGGGTCTCTCTGCCTCTCGATGTCCCCGGATCTCCCGACCTCTCAATGACCCCGGGTCTCTCTACCTCTCGATTGCCTCGGATCTCCCTGCCTCTCGATGTCTCTGGGTCTCTCTGCCTCTCGATGACCCCGGGTCTCTCTGCCTCTCGATGTCCTCGGGTCTCTCTCTCTCTCGGTGTCCTCGGATCTCCCGACCTCTCGATGACCCCGAGTCTCTCTACCTCTCGATGTCCTCGGATCTCCCTTCCTCGATGTCCCCGGGTCTCTCTACCTCTCGATGACCCCGGTTCTCTCTACTTCTCGATGACCCCGGGTCTCTCTGCCTCTCGATGACCCCGGGTCTCTCTACCTCTCGATGTCCTCGGATCTCCCGACCTCTCGATGACCCCGGGTCTCTCTACCTCTCGATGACCCCGGTTCTCTCTACTTCTCGATGACCCCGGGTCCCTCTACCTCTCGATGCCCCCGGGACTCTCTACCTCTCGATGTCCTCGAGTTTCTCTGCCTCTCGATGTCCTCGGGTCTCTCTACCTTTCGATGTCCCCGGGTCTCAAAACTATCGATGACCCCGGGTCTCTCTACCTCTCGATGTCCTCGGGTCTCTCTACCTCTCGACGACCCCGGGTCTCTCTGCCTGTCGATGTCCTCTCGATGTCCCCGGGTCTCTCTACCTCTCGATGTCCTCGAGTTTCTCTGCCTCTCGATGTCCTCGGGTCTCTCTACCTTTCGATGTCCCCGGGTCTCAAAACTATCGATGTCCCCGGGTCTCTCTACCTCTCGATGTCCTCGGGTCTCTCTACCTCTCGACGACCCCGGATCTCTCTGCCTGTCGATGTCCTCTCGATGTCCCCGGGTCTCTCTACCTCTCGATGTCCCCGGGTCTCTCTGCCGCTCGATGTCCCCGGATCACCCTACCTGTCGATGTCCCCGGATCTCTCTACCTCTCGATGTCCCCGGGTCTATCTGCCTCTCGATGTCCCCGGATCACCCGACCTGTTGATGTCCCCGGGTCTCTCTGCCTCTCGATGTCCCGGGGTCTCTCTACCTTTCGATGACCCCGGGTATCTCTGCCTCTCGATGTCCCTTGGTCTATCTGCCTCTCGGTGTCCTCGGATCTCCGGACCTCTTGATGATCCCGGGTCTCTCTACCTCTCGATGTCCCTGGGTCTCTCTAGCCCTCGATGTCCCCGGGTCTCGCTGCCTCTCGATGTCCGCGGATCTCCCTTCCTCTCGATGTCCCCGGGTCTCTCTGCCTCTCGATGTCCCCGGGTCTCTCTGCCTCTCGATGACCCCGGGTCTCTCTGTGTCTCGATGTCCTCGGATCTCCCTACCTCTTGATGACCCCGGGTCTCTCTAACTCTCGATGACCCCGGTTCTCCCTACCTCTCGATGTTCTCGGGTCTCTCTACCTCTCGATATCCTCGCGTCTCTCTACCTCTCGATGTTCACCGATCTCTCTACCTCTCGATGTTCTCTGATCTCTCTACCTCTCGATGTCCTCGGGTCTCTCTGCCTCTCGATGTTCCGGGGTCTCTCTACCTTTCGATGTCCCCGGGTATCTCTGCCTCTCGATGTCCCTTGGTCTATCTGCCTCTCAGTGTCATCGGATCTCCGGACCTCTCGATGATCCCAGGTCTCTCTACCTCTCGATGTCCTCGGATCTCCCTACCTCTCGATGTCCCCGGGTCTCTCTACCTCTCGATGTCCCCGGGTCTCTCTGCCTCTCGATGCCCCGGGTCTCTCTGCCTCTCGATGCCCCGGGTCTCTCTACCTCTCGATGTCCTCGGGTCTCTCTACCTCTCGACGACCCCGGGTCTCTCTGCCTGTCGATGTCCTCTCGATGTCCCCGGGTCTCTCTACCTCTCGATGTCCCCGGGTCTCTCTGCCGCTCGATGTCCCCGGATCACCCTACCTGTCGATGTCCCCGGATCTCTCTACCTCTCGATGTCCCCGGGTCTATCTGCCTCTCGATGTCCCCGGATCACCCGACCTGTTGATGTCCCCGGGTCTCTCTACCTCTCGATGTCCCCGGGTCTCTCTACCTCTCGATGTCCTCGGATCTCTCTGCCTCTCGATGTCCCGGGGTCTCTCTACCTTTCGATGACCCCGGGTATCTCTGCCTCTCAATGTCCCTTGGTCTATCTGCCTCTCGGTGTCCTCGGATCTCCGGACCTCTCGACGATCCCGGGTCTCTCTACCTCTCAATGTCCTCTCGATGTCCCTGGGTCTCTCTAGCCCTCGATGTCCCCGGGTCTCGCTGCCTCTCGATGTCCCCGGATCTTCCTTCCTCTCGATGTCCCCGGGTCTCTCTGCCTCTCGATGTCCTCGGGTCTCTCTGCCTCTCGATGACCCCGGGTCTCTCTGCGTCTCGATATCCTTGGATCTCCCTAACTCTTGATGACCCCGGGTCTCTCTACCTCTCGATGTCCCCGGGTCTCTCTGCCTCTCGATGTTCCGGGGTCTCTCTACCTTTCGATGTCCCCGGGTATCTCTGCCTCTCGATGTCCCTTGGTCTATCTGCCTCTCAGTGTCATCGGATCTCCGGACCTCTCGATGATCCCAGGTCTCTCTACCTCTCGATGTCCTCGGATCTCCCTACCTCTCGATGTCCCCGGGTCTCTCTGCCTCTCGATGCCCCGGGTCTCTCTGCCTCTCGATGCCCCGGGTCTCTCTACCTCTCGATGTCCTCGGGTCTCTCTACCTCTCGATGTCCCCGGGTCTCTCTGCCTCTCGATGTCCTCGGGTCTCTCTACCTCTCGATGTCCCCGGGTCTCTCTGCCTCTCAACGACCCAGCTCTCGATGTCCCCGGGTCTCTCTACCTCTCGATGTCCCCGGGTCTCTCTACCTCTCGATGTCCTCTGGTCTCTCTACCTCTCGATGTCCCCAGGTCTCTCTGCCTCTCGATGTTCTTGGGTCTCTCTACCTCTCGATGTCCTCGGATCTCCCTACCTCTCGATGTCCCCGGGTCTCTCTACCTCTCGATGTCCCCGGGTCTCTCTACCTCTCAATGTTCTCTGATCTCTCTACCTCTCGATGTTCTCTGATCTCTCTACCTCTCGATGTCCCTGGGTTCTCTGCCTCTCGATTTCCCCGGGTCTCTCTGCCTCTCGATGTCCCCGGGTCTCTCTGCCTCTCGATGACCCCGGTTCTCTCTACTTCTCGATGACCCCGGGTCCCTCTACCTCTCGATGCCCCCGGGACTCTCTACCTCTCGATGTCCTCGAGTTTCTCTGCCTCTCGATGTCCTCGGGTCTCTCTACCTTTCGATGTCCCCGGGTCTCCGTAACTATCGATGTCCCCGGGTCTCTCTACCTCTCGATGTCCTCGGGTCTCTCTACCTCTCGACGACCCCGGGTCTCTCTGCCTGTCGATGTCCTCTCGATGTCCCCGGGTCTCTCTACCTCTCGATGTCCCCGGGTCTCTCTGCCGCTCGATGTCCCCGGATCACCCTACCTGTCGATGTCCCCGGATCTCCCTACCTCTCGATGTCCCCAGGTCTATCTGCCGCTCGATGTCCCCGGATCAGCCGACCTGTTGATGTCCCCGGGTCTCTCTACCTCTCGATGTCCCCGGGTCTCTCTACCTCTCGATGTCCTCGGATCTCTCTGCCTCTCGATGTCCCGGGGTCTCTCTACCTTTCGATGACCCCGGGTATCTCTGCCTCTCGATGTCCCTTGGTCTATCTGCCTCTCGGTGTCCTCGGATCTCCGGACCTCTCGATGATCCCGGGTCTCTCTACCTCTCGATGTCCCCAGGTCTCTCTGCCTCTCGATGACCCCGGGTCTCTCTGCCTCTCGGTGTCCCCGGGTCTCTCTTCCTCTCGATGTCCCGGGGTCTCCCTAACTCTCGATGACCCCGGGTCTCTCTACCTCTCGATGTCCCCGGGTCTCTCTACCTCTCGATGTCCTCGGATCTCTCTGCCTCTCGATGTCCCGGGGTCTCTCTACCTTTCGATGACCCCGGGTATCTCTGCCTCTCAATGTCCCTTGGTCTATCTGCCTCTCGGTGTCCTCGGATCTCCGGACCTCTCGACGATCCCGGGTCTCTCTACCTCTCAATGTCCTCTCGATGTCCCTGGGTCTCTCTAGCCCTCGATGTCCCCGGGTCTCGCTGCCTCTCGATGTCCCCGGATCTTCCTTCCTCTCGATGTCCCCGGGTCTCTCTGCCTCTCGATGTCCTCGGGTCTCTCTGCCTCTCGATGACCCCGGGTCTCTCTGCGTCTCGATATCCTTGGATCTCCCTAACTCTTGATGACCCCGGGTCTCTCTACCTCTCGATGTCCCCGGGTCTCTCTGCCTCTCGATGTCCTCGGGTCTCTCTACCTTTCGATGTCCCCGGGTCTCCGTAACTATCGATGTCCCCGGGTCTCTCTACCTCTCGATGTCCTCGGGTCTCTCTACCTCTCGACGACCCCGGGTCTCTCTGCCTGTCGATGTCCTCTCGATGTCCCCGGGTCTCTCTACCTCTCGATGTCCCCGGGTCTCTCTGCCGCTCGATGTCCCCGGATCACCCTACCTGTCGATGTCCCCGGATCTCCCTACCTCTCGATGTCCCCAGGTCTATCTGCCGCTCGATGTCCCCGGATCAGCCGACCTGTTGATGTCCCCGGGTCTCTCTACCTCTCGATGTCCCCGGGTCTCTCTACCTCTCGATGTCCTCGGATCTCTCTGCCTCTCGATGTCCCGGGGTCTCTCTACCTTTCGATGACCCCGGGTATCTCTGCCTCTCGATGTCCCTTGGTCTATCTGCCTCTCGGTGTCCTCGGATCTCCGGACCTCTCGATGATCCCGGGTCTCTCTACCTCTCGATGTCCCCAGGTCTCTCTGCCTCTCGATGACCCCGGGTCTCTCTGCCTCTCGGTGTCCCCGGGTCTCTCTTCCTCTCGATGTCCCGGGGTCTCCCTAACTCTCGATGACCCCGGGTCTCTCTACCTCTCGATGTCCCCGGGTCTCTCTGCCTCTCGATGTCCCCGGGTCTATCTGCCTGTCGATGTCCTCAGATCTCCCTACCTCTCGATGTCCAGGGGTCTCCCTAACTCTCGATCTCCCCGGGTCTCTCTGCCTCTCGATGTCCCTGGGTCTCTCTGCGTCTCGATGTCCCCGGGTCTCTCTGCCTCTCGATGTCCCCGGATCTCCCTACCTCTCGATGTCTCTGGGTCTCTCTGCCTCTCGATGTCCTCGGGTCTCTCTGCCTCTCGGTGTCCTCGGATCTCCCGACCTCTCAATGACCCCGGGTCTCTCTACCTCTCGATTGCCTCGGATCTCCCTACCTCTCGATGTCTCTGGGTCTCGCTGCCTCTCGATGACCCCGGGTCTCTCTGCCTCTCGATGTCCCCGGGTCTCTCTCTCTCTCGGTGTCCTCGGATCTCCCGACCTCTCGATGACCCCGAGTCTCTCTACCTCTCGATGTCCTCGGATCTCCCTTCCTCGATGTCCCCGGGTCTCTCTGCCTCTCGATGACCCCGGGTCTCTCTACCTCTCGATGTCCTCGGATCTCCCGACCTCTCGATGACCCCGGGTCTCTCTACCTCTCGATGACCCCGGTTCTCTCTACTTCTCGATGACCCCGGGTCCCTCTACCTCTCGATGCCCCCGGGACTCTCTACCTCTCGATGTCCTCGAGTTTCTCTGCCTCTCGATGTCCTCGGGTCTCTCTACCTTTCGATGTCCCCGGGTCTCAAAAATATCGATGTCCCCGGGTCTCTCTACCTCTCGATGTCCTCGGGTCTCTCTACCTCTCGACGACCCCGGGTCTATCTGCCTCTCGATGTCCTCGGGTCTCTCTACCTCTCGACGACCCCGGGTCTCTCTGCCTGTCGATGTCCTCTCGATGTCCCCGGGTCTCTCTACCTCTCGATGTCCCCGGGTCTCTCTGCCGCTCGATGTCCCCGGATCACCCTACCTGTCGAAGTCCCCGGATCTCTCTACCTCTCGATGTCCCCGGGTCTATCTGCCTCTCGATGTCCCCGGATCACCTGACCTGTTGATGTCCCCGGGTCTCTCTACCTCTCGATGTCCCCGGGTCTCTCTACCTCTCGATGTCCTCGGATCTCTCTGCCTCTCGATGTCCCGGGGTCTCTCTACCTTTCGATGACCCCGGGTATCTCTGCCTCTCGATGTCCCTTGGTCTATCTGCCTCTCGGTGTCCTCGGATCTCCGGACCTCTCGATGATCCCGGGTCTCTCTACCTCTCGATGTCCTCTCGATGTCCCTGGGTCTCTCTAGCCCTCGATGTCCCCGGGTCTCGCTGCCTCTCGATGTCCTTGGATCTCCCTAACTCTTGATGACCCCGGGTCTCTCTACCTCTCAATGTCCTCGGATCTCCCTACCTCTTGATGACCCCGGGTCTCTCTAACTCTCGATGACCCCGGTTCTCCCTACCTCTCGATGTTCTCGGGTCTCTCTACCTCTCGATATCCTCGCGTCTCTCTACCTCTCGATGTTCTCCGATCTCTCTACCTCTCGATGTTCTCTGATCTCTCTACCTCTCGATGTCCTCGGGTCTCTCTGCCTCTCGATGTCCCGGGGTCTCTCTACCTTTCGATGACCCCGGGTATCTCTGCCTCTCGATGTCCCCGGGTCTCGCTGCCTCTCGATGTCCCCGGATCTTCCTTCCTCTCGATGTCCCCGGGTCTCTCTGCCTCTCGATGTCCTCGGGTCTCTCTGCCTCTCGATGACCCCGGGTCTCTCTGCGTCTCGATGTCCTTGGATCTCCCGACCTCTTGATGACCCCGGGTCTCTCTACCTCTCGATGTCCCCGGGTCTCTCTGCCTCTCGATGTTCCGGGGTCTCTCTACCTTTCGATGTCCCCGGGTATCTCTGCCTCTCGATGTCCCTTGGTCTATCTGCCTCTCAGTGTCATCGGATCTCCGGACCTCTCGATGATCCCAGGTCTCTCTACCTCTCGATGTCCTCAGATCTCCCTACCTCTCGATGTCCCCGGGTCTCTCTACCTCTCGATGTCCCCGGGTCTCTCTGCCTCTCGATGCCCCAGGTCTCTCTGCCTCTTGATGCCCCGGGTCTCTCTGCCTCTCGATGTCCTCGGGTCTCTCTACCTCTCGATGTCCCCGGGTCTCTCTGCCTCTCAACGACCCAGCTCTCGATGTCCCCGGGTCTCTCTACCTCTCGATGTCCCCGGGTCTCTCTACCTCTCGATGTCCTCTGGTCTCTCTACCTCTCGATGTCCCCAGGTCTCTCTGCCTCTCGATGTCCCCGGATCACCCGACATGTTGATGTCCCCGGGTCTCTCTGCCTCTCGATGTTCTTGGGTCTCTCTACCTCTCGATGTCCTCGGATCTCCCTACCTCTCGATGTCCCCGGGTCTCTCTACCTCTCGATGTCCCCGGGTCTCTCTACCTCTCGATGTCCCCAGGTCTCTCTGCCTCTCGATGTCCCCGGATCACCCGACCTCTCGATGTCCCCGGGTCTCTCTGCCTCTCGATGTTCTTGGGTCTCTCTACCTCTCGATGTCCTCGGATCTCCCTACCTCTCGATGTCCCCGGGTCTCTCTACCTCTCGATGTCCCCGGGTCTCTCTACCTCTCAATGTTCTCTGATCTCTCTACCTCTCGATGTTCTCTGATCTCTCTACCTCTCGATGTCCCTGGGTTTCTCTGCCTCTCGATGTCCCCGGGTCTCTCTGCCACTCGATGTCCCCGGGTCTCTCTGCCTCTCGATGTCCCCGAGTCTATCTGCCTGTCTGTGTCCTCAGATCTCCCTACCTCTCGATGTCCCCGGGTCTCTCTGCCTCTCGATGTCCCCTAGTCTATCTGCCTGTCTGTGTCCTCGGATCTCCCTACCTCTCGATGTCCCCGGGTCTCTCTACCTCTCGATGTCCCCGGGTCACTCTACCTCTCGATGTCCCCGGGTCTCTCTACCTCTCGACGACCCCGGCTCTCAATGTCCTCGGGTCTCTCTACCTCTCGATGTCCCCGGGTCTCTCTGCCTCTCGATGTCCCCGGGTCTCTCTACCTCTCGGCGACCCCGGCTCTCAATATCCCCGGGTCTCTCTACCTTTCGATGTCCCCGGGTCTCTCTGCCTCTAGATGTCCTCGGGTCTCTCTCCCTCTCGGTGTCCTAGGATCTCCCGACCTCTCGATGACCCCAAGTCTCTCTACCTCTCCATGTCCTCGGATCTCCCTACCTCTTGATGACCCCGGGTCTCTCTACCTCTCGATGTCCTCGGATCTCCCGACCTCTCGATGACCCCGGGTCTCTCTACCTCTCGATGTCCCCGGGTCTCTCTACCTCTCGACGACCCCGGCGCTCAATGTCCTCGGGTCTCTCTACCTCGCGATGTCCCCGGGTCTCTCTGCCTCTCGATGTCCCCGAGTCTCTGCCTCTCGATGTCCTCGGGTCTCCCTACCTCTCAACGACCCCGGGTCTCTCTGCCTCTCGATGTCCTCGGGTCTCTCTACCTCTCGATGTCCCCGGGTCTCCCTAACTATTGATGTCCCCGGGTCTCTCTACCTCTCGATGTCCTCGGGTCTCTCTACCTCTCGAAGAACCCGGGTCTATCTGCCTCTCGATGTCCTCTCGATGTCCCCGGGTCTCTCTAGCCCTCGATGTCCCCAGGTCTCGCTGCCACTCAATGTCCCCGGGTCTCTCTACCTCTCGATCTCCCCGGGTCTCTCTGCTGCCCGATGTCCCTGGAGCACCCTACCTGTCAATGTCCCCGGATCTCTCTACCTCTCGATGTCCCCGGATCTATCTGACTCTCGGTGTCCCCGGATCACCCTACCTGTTGATGTCCCCGGGTCTCTCTACCTCTCGATGTCCTCGGGTCTTCATGCCTCTCGATGTCCCAGGTCTCTCTACCTTTCGATGTCCCCGGGTCTCTCTACCTCTCGATGTCCCCGGGTCTCTCTGCCTCTCGATGTCCTCGGGTCTCTCTACCTCTCGATGTCCCCGGGTCTCTCTGCCTCTCGATGTCCTCGGGTCTCTCTGCCTCTCGATGTCCTCGGGTCTCTCTACTTCTTGATGTCCCCGGGTCTCTCTGCCTCTCGATGTTCTCGGGTCTCTCTACCTCTCGATATCCTCGCGTCTCTCTGCCTCTCGATGTTCTCTGGTCTCTCTGCCTCTCGATATCCCTGGGTTTCTCTGCCTCTCGATTTCCCCGGGTCTCTCTGCCTCTCGATGTCCCCGGGTCGCTCTGCCACTCGATGTCCGCGAGTCTCTCTGCCTCTCGATGTCCCCGGGTCTATCTGCCTGTCTGTGTCCTCGGATCTCCCTACCTCTCGATGTCCCTGGGTTTCTCTGCCTCTCGATTTCCCCGGGTCTCTCTGCCACTCGATGTCCGCGGGTCTCTCTGCCTCTCGATGTCCCCGGGTCTATCTGCCTGTCTGTGTCCTCGGATCTCTCTGCCTCTCGATGTCCCCGGGTCTATCTGCCTGTCTGTGTCCTCGGCTCTCTCTACCTCTCGATGTCCCCGGGTCTCTCTGCCTCTCGATGTCCTCGGGTCTCTCTACCTCTCGATGTCCCCGGGTCTCTCTACCTCTCGACGACCCCGGCTCTCAATGTCCTCGGGTCTCTCTACCTCTCGATGTCCCCGGGTCTCTCTGCCTCTCGATATCCTCGGCTCTCTCTACCTCTCGATGTCCCCGGGTCTCTCTACCTCTCGATGTCCCCGGGTCTCTCGACCTCTCGACGACCCCGGCTCTCAATGTCCTCGGGTCTCTCTACCTCTCGATGTCCCCGGGTCTCTCTACCTCTCGGCGACCCCGGCTCTCAATATCCCTGGGTCTCTCTACCTTTCGATGTCCCCGGGTCTCTCTGCCTCTCGATGTCCTCGGGTCTCTCTCCCTCTCGGTGTCCTAGGATCTCCCGACCTCTCGATGACCCCAAGTCTCTCTACCTCTCGATGTCCTCGGATCTCCCTTCCTCTCGATGTCCCCGGGTTTGTCTGCCTCTCGATGACCCCGGGTCTCTCTGCGTCTCCATGTCCTCGATCTCCCTACCTCTTGATGACCCCGGGTCTCTCTACCTCTCGATGTCCTCGGATCTCCCGACCTCTCGATGACCCCGGGTCTCTCTACCTCTCGATGACCCCGGTTCTCTCTACCTCACGATGACCCGGGTCCCTGTACCTCTCGATGCCCCCGGGACTCTCTACCTCTCAATGTCCTCGAGTTTCTCTGCCTCTCAATGTCCTCGGGTCTCTCTACCTCTCGATGTCCCCGGGTCTCCCTAACTATTGATGTCCCCGGGTCTCTCTACCTCTCGAGGTCCTCGGGTCTCTCTACCTCTCGACGACCCCGGGTCTCTCTGCCTCTCGATGTCCCCGGGTCTCTCTAGCCCTCGATGTCCCCGGGTCTCGCTGCCACTCGATGTCCCCGGGTCTCTCTCCCTCTCGGTGTCCTAGGATCTCCCGACCTCTCGATGACCCCAAGTCTCTCTACCTCTCGATGTCCTCAGATCTCCCTTCCTCTCGATGTCCCCGGGTCTGTCTGCCTCTCGATGACCCCGGGTCTCTCTGCGTCTCCATGTCCTTGGATCTCCCTACCTCTTGATGACCCCGGGTCTCTCTACCTCTCGATGTCCTCGGATCTCCCGACCTCTCGATGACCCCGGGTCTCTCTACCTCTCGATGACCCCGGTTCTCTCTACCTCTCAATGTCCTCGAGTTTCTCTGCCTCTCAATGTCCTCGGGTCTCTCTACCTCTCGATGTCCCCGGGTCTCCCTAACTATTGATGTCCCCGGGTCTCTCTACCTCTCGATGTCCTCGGGTCTCTCTACCTCTCGACGACCCCGGGTCTCTCTGCCTCTCGATGTCCCCGGGTCTCTCTAGCCCTCGATGTCCCCGGGTCTCGCTGCCACTCGATGTCCCCGGGTCTCTCTACCTCTCGATGTCCCCAGGTCTCTCTGCCGCAATATGTCCCCGGATCACCCTACCAGTCGATGTCCCCGGATCTCTCTACCCCTCGATGTCCCCGGGCCTATCTGCCACTCGATGTCCCCGGGTCTCTCTACCTCTCGATGTCCTCGGGTCTTTCTGCCTCTCGATGTCCCGGGATCTCTCTACCTTTCAATGTCCCCGGGTATCTCTACCTCTCGATGTCCCTTGGTCTATCTGCCTCTCGGTGTCCTCGGATCTCCGGACCTCTCGATGATCCCGGGTCTCTCTACCTCTCGATGTTCTCGGATCTCCCTACCTCTCGATGTCCCCGGGTCTCTCTGCCTCTCGATGTCTTCGGGTCTCTCTACCTCTTGATGTCCCCGGGTCTCTCCGCCTCTCGATGTTCTCGGGTCCCTCTACCTCTCGATATCCTTGCATCTCCCTACCTCTCGATGTCCAAGGGTCTCTCTGCCTCTCGATGTCCCCGGGTTTCTCTGCCTCTCGATGTCCTCGGATCTCCCTAACTCTCGATGACCCCGGGTCTCTCTACCTCTCGATGTCCCCAGGACTCTCTGCCTCTCGATGTCCCCGGGTCTCCCTGCCTCTCGATGTCCTCTGGTCTCTCGGCCTCTCGATATCCCCGGGTCTATCTGCCTGTCGATGTCCTCGGATCTCCCTAACTCTCAATCTCTTCCCGAGTCTCTCTGCCTCTCGATGTACCCTGGTCTAGCTGCCTCTCGATGTCCTCGGATCTCCTGACTTCTCGATGATCCCGGGTCTCTCTCCCTCTCGATGTCCTCGGATCTCCCTACCTCTCGATGTCTCCGGGTCTCTCTGCCTCTCGATGTCCTCGGATCTCCCTACCTCTCGATTTTCCCGGGTCTCTCTACCTCTCGATGTCCCCGGGTCTCTCTGCCTCTCGATGACCCCGGCTCTCAATGTCCCCGGGTCTCTCTACCTCTCGATGTCCTCTGGTCTCTCTACCTCTCGATGTTCTCTGGTCTCTCTGCCTCTCGATGTCCCTGGTTTTCTCTGCCTTTCGATTTCCCCGGGTCTCTCTGCCACTCGATGTCCCCGGGTCTCTCTGCCACTCGATGTCCCCGGGTCTCTCTACCTCACGACAACCCCGGCTCTCAATGTCCTCGGGTCTCTCTACCTCTCGATGTCCCCGGGTCTCTCTGCCTCTCGATATCCTCGGCTCTCTCTACCTCTCGATGTCCTCGGGTCTCTCTCCCTCTCGGTGTCCTAGGATCTCCCGACCTCTCGATGACCCCAAGTCTCTCTACCTCTCCATGTCCTCGGATCTCCCTACCTCTTGATGACCCCGGGTCTCTCTACCTCTCGATGTCCTTGGATCTCCCGACCTCTCAATGACCCCGGGTCTCTCTACCTCTCGATGTCCCCGGGTCTCTCTACCTCTCGACGACCCCGGCGCTCAATGTCCTCGGGTCTCTCTACCTCTCGATGTCCCCGAGTCTCTGCCACTCGATGTCCGCGGGTCTCTCTACCTCTAGATGTCCCCGGGTCTCCCTAACTATTGATGTCCCCGGGTCTCTCTACCTCTCGATGTCCTCGGGTCTCTCTACCTCTCGACGACCCCGGGTCTATCTGCCTCTCGATGTCCACGGGTCTCTCTAGGCCTCGATGTCCCCGGGTTTCGCTGCCACTCGATGTCCCCGGGTCTCTCTGCCGCTCGATGTCCCTGGAGCACCCTACCTGTCAATGTCCCCGGATCTCTCTACCTCTCGATGTCCCCGGATCTATCTGCCTCTCGGTGTCCCCGGATCACCCTACCTGTTGATGTCCCCGGGTCTCTCTACCTCTCGATGTCCCTGGGTCTCTCTACCTCTCGATGTCCTCGGGTCTTCCTGCCTCTCGATGTCCCGGGGTCTCTCTACCTTTCGATGTCCCCGGGTCTCTCTACCTCTCGATGTCCCCGGGTCTCTCTACCTCTCGATGTTCTCGGATCTCCCTACCTCTCGATGTCCCCGGGTCTCTCCACCTCTCGATGTCCCCGGGTCTCTCTGCCTCTCGATGTCCTCGGGTCTCTCTACTTCTTGATGTCCCCGGGTCTCTCTGCCTCTCGATGTTCTCGGGTCTCTCTACCTCTCGATATCCTCGCGTCTCTCTACCTCTCGATGTTCTCTGGTCTCTCTGCCTCTCGATGTCCCTGGGTTTCTCTGCCTCTCGATTTCCCCGGGTCTCTCTGCCTCTCGTTGTTCTCTGATCTCTCTACCTCTCGATGTTCTCTGATCTCTCTACCTCTCGATGTCCCTGGGTTTCTCTGCCTCTCGATTTCCCCGGGTCTCTCTGCCTCTCGATGTCCCCGGGTCTCTCTGCCACTCGATGTCCGCGGGTCTCTCTGCCTGTCGATGTCCCCGGGTCTATCTGCCTGTCTGTGTCCTCGGATCTCCCTACCTCTCGATGTCCCTGGGTTTCTCTGCCTCTCGATTTCCCCGGGTCTCTCTGCCTCTCGATGTCCCCGGGTCTCTCTGCCACTCGATGTCCGCGGGTCTCTCTGCCTCTCGATGTCCCCGGGTCTCTCTGCCTGTCTGTGTCCTCGGATCTCCCTACCTCTCGATGTCCCCGGGTCTATCTGCCTGTCTGTGTCCTCGGCTCTCTCTACCTCTCGATGTCTCCGGGTCTCTCTGCCTCTCGATGTCCTCGGGTCTCTCTACCTCTCGATGTCCCCTAGTCTATCTGCCTGTCTGTGTCCTCGGATCTCCCTACCTCTCGATGTCCCCGGGTCTCTCTACCTCTCGATGTCCCCGGGTCTCTCTACCTCTCGACGACCCCGGCTCTCAATGTCCTCGGGCCTCTCTACCTCTCGATGTTCCCGGGTCTCTCTGCCTCTCGATATCCTCGGCTCTCTCTACCTCTCCATGTCCCCGGGTCTCTCTACCTCTCGATGTCCCCGGGTCTCTCTACCTCTCGGCGACCCCGGCTCTCAATATCCCCGGGTCTCTCTACCTTTCGATGTCCCCGGGTCTCTATGCCTCTCGATGTCCTCGGGTCTCTCTCCCTCTCGGTGTCCTAGGATCTCCCGACCTCTCGATGACCCCAAGTCTCTCTACCTCTCGATGTCCTCGGATCTCCCTTCCTCTCGATGTCCCCGGGTCTGTCTGCCTCTCGATGACCCCGGGTCTCTCTGCGTCTCCATGTCCTCGGATGTCCCTACCTCTTGATGACCCCGGGTCTCTCTACCTCTCGATGTCCTCGGATCTCCCGACCTCTCGATGACCCCGGGTCTCTCTACCTCTCGATGTCCCCGGGTCTCTCTGCCTCTCGATGTCCCCAGATCTCTCTACCTCTCGATGTCCCTGGGTCTATCTGCCTCTCGATGTCCCCGGATCACCCTACCTGTCGATGTCCCCGGGTATCTCTACCTCTCGATGTCCTCGGATCTCCCTACGTCTCAATTTCCCCGGGTCTCTCTACCTCTCGATGTCCCCGGGTCTCTCTGCCTCTCGATGTCCTTGGGTCACTCTACCTCTCGATGTCCCCGGGTCTCCCTGCCTCTCGACGACCCCGGCTCTCGATGTCCCCAGGTCTCTCTGCCTCTCGATGTCCCCGGGTCTCTCTACCTCTCTATGTCCCCGGGTCTCTGTACCTCTCGACAACCCCGGCGCTCAATGTCCTCGGGTCTCTCTACCTCTCGATGTCCCCGGGTCTCTCTGCCTCTCGATGTCCCCGAGTCTCTCTGCCTCTCGATGTCCTTGGGTCTCTCTGCCTCTCGATGTCGCGGGGTCTCTCTGCCTCTCGGTGTCCTTGGATTTCCCGACCTCTCGATGTCCTCGGATCTCCCTAACTCTCGATGTCCTCGGATCTTCCTAACTCTCGATGACCCCGGGTCTCTCTACCTCTCGATGTCTCTGGGTCTCTCTGCCTCTTGATGACCCCGGGTCTCTCTGCCTCTCGATGTCCCCGGGTCTCTCTGCCTCTCGATGTCCTCGGGTCTCTCTGCCTCTCGATGTCCTCGGGTCTCTCTGCCTCTCGGTGTCCTCGGATCTCCCGACCTCTCAATGACCCCAGGTCTTTCTACTTCTCGATTGCCTCGGATCTCCCTACCTCTCGATGACCCCGGTTCTCTATACCTCTCGATGCCCCTGGGGCTCTCTACCTCTCGATGTCCCCGGGTCTCTCTAGCCCTCAATGTCCCCAGATCTCTCTACCTCTCGATGTCCCTGGGTCTATCTGCCTCTCGATGTCCCCGGATCACCCTACCTGTCGATGTCCCCGGGTCTCTCTACCTCTCGATGTCCTCGGATCTCCCTACCTCTCGATTTCCCCGGGTCTCTCTACCTCTCGATGTCCCCGGGTCTCTCTGCCTCTCGATGTCCTTGGGTCACTCTACCTCTCGATGTCCCCGGGTCTCTCTGCCTCTCGACGACCCCGGGTCTATCTGCCTGTCGATTTCCTCGGATCTCCCTCGATCTCAATGACCCCGGGTCTCTCTACCTCTCGATATCCCGGAGTCTCCCTACCTCTCGATGTTCCGGTGTCTCTCTGCCTCTCGATGTCTCCGGGTCTCTCTACCTCTCGATATCCCGGAGTCTCCCTACCTCTCGATGTTCCGGTGTCTCTCTGCCTCTCAATGTCCCCGGGTCTCTCTGCCTCTCAATGTCCTCGGATCTCCCTACTCCTCGATGACCCCGGGTCTCTCTACCTCTCGACGACTACGGCTCTCGATTTCCCCAGGTCTCTCTGCCTCTCGATGTCCCCGGGTCTCTCTATCTCTCGATGTCCCCGGGTCTCTCTACCTCTCGATGTCCTCGGATCTCCCTACCTCTCGATTTCCCCGGGTCTCTCTACCTCTCGATGTCCCCGGGTCTCTCTGCCTCTCGATGTCCTTGGGTCACTCTACCTCTCGATGTCCCCGGGTCTCTCTGCCTCTCGATGTCCCCGGGTCTATCTGCCTGTCGATTTCCTCGGATCTCCCTCGATCTCAATGACCCCGGGTCTCTCTACCTCTCGATATCCCGGAGTCTCCCTACCTCTCGATGTTCCGGTGTCTCTCTGCCTCTCGATGTCTCCGGGTCTCTCTACCTCTCGATATCCCGGAGTCTCCCTACCTCTCGATGTTCCGGTGTCTCTCTGCCTCTCAATGTCCCCGGGTCTCTCTGCCTCTCAATGTCCTCGGATCTCCCTACTCCTCGATGACCCCGGGTCTCTCTACCTCTCGACGACTACGGCTCTCGATTTCCCCAGGTCTCTCTGCCTCTCGATGTCCCCGGGTCTCTCTATCTCTCGATGTCCCCGGGTCTATCTACCTCTCGATGTCCTCGGGTCTCTCTACCTCTCGATGTCCCCGGGTCTCTCTACCTTTCGATGTCCCTGGCTCTCTCTAACTCTCGATGCCCCAGGGATTCTCCAGCTCTCGATGTCTCCGGGTCTCTCTACCTCTCGATGTCCCCGGGTCTCTCTGCCTCTCGACGACCCCGGCTCTCGATGTCCCCGGGTCTCTCTGCCTCTCGATGTCGCGGGGTATCTCTGCCTCTCGGTGTCCTTGGATTTCCCGACCTCTCGATGTCCTCGGATCTCCCTAACTCTCGATGTCCTCGGATCTCCCTAACTCTCGATGACCCCAGGTCTCCCTACCTCTCGATGTCCAAGGGTCTCTCTGCCTCTCGATGTCTCCGGGTCTCTCTGCCTCTCGATGTCCTCGGATCTCCCTAACTCTCGATGACCCCGGGTCTCTCTACCTCTCGATGTCTCTGGGTCTCTCTACCTCTCGACGACCCCGGCTCTCAATGTCCTCGGGCCTCTCTACCTCTCGATGTCCCCGGGTCTCTCTGCCTCTCGATATCCTCGGCTCTCTCTACCTCTCGATGTCCCCAGGTCTCTCTACCTCTCGATGTCCTCGGCTCTCTCTACCTCTCGATGTCCCCGGGTCTCTCTACCTCTCGATGTCCCCGGGTCTCTCTACCTCTCGACGACCCCGGGTCTCTCTGCCTCTCGATATCCTCGGCTCTCTCTACCTCTCCATGTCCCCGGGTCTCTCTACCTCTCGATGTCCCCGGGTCTCTCTACCTCTCGATGTCCCCTAGTCTATCTGCCTGTCTGTGTCCTCGGATCTCCCTACCTCTCGATGTCCCCGGGTCTCTCTACCTCTCGATGTCCCCGGGTCACTCTACCTCTCGATGTCCCCGGGTCTCTCTACCTCTCGACGACCCCGGCTCTCAATGTCCTCGGGTCTCTCTACCTCTCGATGTCCCCGGGTCTCTCTGCCTCTCGATGTCCCCGGGTCTCTCTACCTCTCGGCGACCCCGGCTCTCAATATCCCCGGGTCTCTCTACCTTTCAATGTCCCCGGGTCTCTCTGCCTCTAGATGTCCTCGGGTCTCTCTCCCTCTCGGTGTCCTAGGATCTCCCGACCTCTCGATGACCCCGGGTCTCTCTACCTCTCCATGACCTCGGATCTCCCTACCTCTTGATGACCCCGGGTCTCTCTACCTCTCGATGTCCTCGGATCTCCCGACCTCTCGATGACCCCGGGTCTCTCTACCTCTCGACGACCCCGGCGCTCAATGTCCTCGGGTCTCTCTACCTCGCGATGTCCCCGGGTCTCTCTGCCTCTCGATGTCCCCGAGTCTCTGCCTCTCGATGTCCTCGGGTCTCTCTACCTCTCAACGACCCCGGGTCTCTCTGCCTCTCGATGTCCTCGGGTCTCTCTACCTCTCGATGTCCCCGGGTCTCCCTAACTATTGATGTCCCCGGGTCTCTCTACCTCTCGATGTCCTCGGGTCTCTCTACCTCTCGAAGAACCCGGGTCTATCTGCCTCTCGATGTCCTCTCGATGTCCCCGGGTCTCTCTAGCCCTCGATGTCCCCAGGTCTCGCTGCCACTCGATGTCCCCGGGTCTCTCTACCTCTCGATCTCCCCGGGTCTCTCTGCTGCCCGATGTCCCTGGAGCACCCTACCTGTCAATGTCCCCGGATCTCTCTACCTCTCGATGTCCCCGGATCTATCTGCCTCTCGGTGTCCCCGGATCACCCTACCTGTTGATGTCCCCGGGTCTCTCTACCTCTCGATGTCCTCGGGTCTTCCTGCCTCTCGATGTCCCAGGTCTCTCTACCTTTCGATGTCCCCGGGTCTCTCTACCTCTCGATGTCCCCGGGTCTCTCTACCTCTCGATGTTCTCGGATCTCCCTACCTCTCGATGTCCCCGGGTCTCTCTGCCTCTCGATGTCCTCGGGTCTCTCTGCCTCTCGATGTCCTCGGGTCTCTCTACTTCTTGATGTCCCCGGGTCTCTCTGCCTCTCGATGTTCTCGGGTCTCTCTACCTCTCGATATCCTCGCGTCTCTCTGCCTCTCGATGTTCTCTGGTCTCTCTGCCTCTCGATATCCCTGGGTTTCTCTGCCTCTCGATTTCCCCGGGTCTCTCTGCCTCTCGATGTCCCCGGGTCGCTCTGCCACTCGATGTCCGCGAGTCTCTCTGCCTCTCGATGTCCCCGGGTCTATCTGCCTGTCTGTGTCCTCGGATCTCCCTACCTCTCGATGTCCCTGGGTTTCTCTGCCTCTCGATTTCCCCGGGTCTCTCTGCCACTCGATGTCCGCGGGTCTCTCTGCCTCTCGATGTCCCCGGGTCTATCTGCCTGTCTGTGTCCTCGGATCTCTCTGCCTCTCGATGTCCCCGGGTCTATCTGCCTGTCTGTGTCCTCGGCTCTCTCTACCTCTCGATGTCCCCGGGTCTCTCTGCCTCTCGATGTCCTCGGGTCTCTCTACCTCTCGATGTCCCCGGGTCTCTCTACCTCTCGACGACCCCGGCTCTCAATGTCCTCGGGTCTCTCTACCTCTCGATGTCCCCGGGTCTCTCTGCCTCTCGATATCCTCGGCTCTCTCTACCTCTCGATGTCCCCGGGTCTCTCTACCTCTCGATGTCCCCGGGTCTCTCGACCTCTCGACGACCCCGGCTCTCAATGTCCTCGGGTCTCTCTACCTCTCGATGTCCCCGGGTCTCTCTACCTCTCGGCGACCCCGGCTCTCAATATCCCTGGGTCTCTCTACCTTTCGATGTCCCCGGGTCTCTCTGCCTCTCGATGTCCTCGGGTCTCTCTCCCTCTCGGTGTCCTAGGATCTCCCGACCTCTCGATGACCCCAAGTCTCTCTACCTCTCGATGTCCTCGGATCTCCCTTCCTCTCGATGTCCCCGGGTTTGTCTGCCTCTCGATGACCCCGGGTCTCTCTGCGTCTCCATGTCCTCGATCTCCCTACCTCTTGATGACCCCGGGTCTCTCTACCTCTCGATGTCCTCGGATCTCCCGACCTCTCGATGACCCCGGGTCTCTCTACCTCTCGATGACCCCGGTTCTCTCTACCTCACGATGACCCGGGTCCCTGTACCTCTCGATGCCCCCGGGACTCTCTACCTCTCAATGTCCTCGAGTTTCTCTGCCTCTCAATGTCCTCGGGTCTCTCTACCTCTCGATGTCCCCGGGTCTCCCTAACTATTGATGTCCCCGGGTCTCTCTACCTCTCGAGGTCCTCGGGTCTCTCTACCTCTCGACGACCCCGGGTCTCTCTGCCTCTCGATGTCCCCGGGTCTCTCTAGCCCTCGATGTCCCCGGGTCTCGCTGCCACTCGATGTCCCCGGGTCTCTCTCCCTCTCGGTGTCCTAGGATCTCCCGACCTCTCGATGACCCCAAGTCTCTCTACCTCTCGATGTCCTCAGATCTCCCTTCCTCTCGATGTCCCCGGGTCTGTCTGCCTCTCGATGACCCCGGGTCTCTCTACCTCTCGATGTCCTCGGATCTCCCGACCTCTCGATGACCCCGGGTCTCTCTACCTCTCGATGACCCCGGTTCTCTCTACCTCTCAATGTCCTCGAGTTTCTCTGCCTCTCAATGTCCTCGGGTCTCTCTACCTCTCGATGTCCCCGGGTCTCCCTAACTATTGATGTCCCCGGGTCTCTCTACCTCTCGATGTCCTCGGGTCTCTCTACCTCTCGACGACCCCGGGTCTCTCTGCCTCTCGATGTCCCCGGGTCTCTCTAGCCCTCGATGTCCCCGGGTCTCGCTGCCACTCGATGTCCCCGGGTCTCTCTACCTCTCGATGTCCCCAGGTCTCTCTGCCGCAATATGTCCCCGGATCACCCTACCAGTCGATGTCCCCGGATCTCTCTACCCCTCGATGTCCCCGGGCCTATCTGCCACTCGATGTCCCCGGGTCTCTCTACCTCTCGATGTCCTCGGGTCTTTCTGCCTCTCGATGTCCCGGGATCTCTCTACCTTTCAATGTCCCCGGGTATCTCTACCTCTCGATGTCCCTTGGTCTATCTGCCTCTCGGTGTCCTCGGATCTCCGGACCTCTCGATGATCCCGGGTCTCTCTACCTCTCGATGTTCTCGGATCTCCCTACCTCTCGATGTCCCCGGGTCTCTCTGCCTCTCGATGTCTTCGGGTCTCTCTACCTCTTGATGTCCCCGGGTCTCTCCGCCTCTCGATGTTCTCGGGTCCCTCTACCTCTCGATATCCTTGCATCTCCCTACCTCTCGATGTCCAAGGGTCTCTCTGCCTCTCGATGTCCCCGGGTTTCTCTGCCTCTCGATGTCCTCGGATCTCCCTAACTCTCGATGACCCCGGGTCTCTCTACCTCTCGATGTCCCCAGGACTCTCTGCCTCTCGATGTCCCCGGGTCTCCCTGCCTCTCGATGTCCTCTGGTCTCTCGGCCTCTCGATATCCCCGGGTCTATCTGCCTGTCGATGTCCTCGGATCTCCCTAACTCTCAATCTCTTCCCGAGTCTCTCTGCCTCTCGATGTACCCTGGTCTAGCTGCCTCTCGATGTCCTCGGATCTCCTGACTTCTCGATGATCCCGGGTCTCTCTCCCTCTCGATGTCCTCGGATCTCCCTACGTCTCGATTTCCCCGGGTCTCTCTACCTCTCGATGTCTCCGGGTCTCTCTGCCTCTCGATGTCCTCGGATCTCCCTACCTCTCGATTTTCCCGGGTCTCTCTACCTCTCGATGTCCCCGGGTCTCTCTGCCTCTCGATGACCCCGGCTCTCAATGTCCCCGGGTCTCTCTACCTCTCGATGTCCTCTGGTCTCTCTACCTCTCGATGTTCTCTGGTCTCTCTGCCTCTCGATGTCCCTGGTTTTCTCTGCCTTTCGATTTCCCCGGGTCTCTCTGCCACTCGATGTCCCCGGGTCTCTCTGCCACTCGATGTCCCCGGGTCTCTCTACCTCACGACAACCCCGGCTCTCAATGTCCTCGGGTCTCTCTACCTCTCGATGTCCCCGGGTCTCTCTACCTCTCGATGTCCTCGGGTCTCTCTCCCTCTCGGTGTCCTAGGATCTCCCGACCTCTCGATGACCCCAAGTCTCTCTACCTCTCCATGTCCTCGGATCTCCCTACCTCTTGATGACCCCGGGTCTCTCTACCTCTCGATGTCCTTGGATCTCCCGACCTCTCAATGACCCCGGGTCTCTCTACCTCTCGATGTCCCCGGGTCTCTCTACCTCTCGATGTTCTCGGGTCTTCCTGCCTCTCGATGTCCCGGGGTCTCTCTACCTTTCGATGTCCCGGGGTCTCTCTACCTCTCGATGTCCCCGGATCTATCTGCCTCTCGGTGTCCCCGGATCACCCTACCTGTTGATGTCCCCGGGTCTCTCTACCTCTCGATGTCCCTGGGTCTCTCTACCTCTCGATGTTCTCGGGTCTTCCTGCCTCTCGATGTCCCGGGGTCTCTCTACCTTTCGATGTCCCCGGGTCTCTCTACCTCTCGATGTCCCCGGGTCTCTCTACCTCTCGGTGTCCCCGGATCACCCTACCTGTTGATGTCCCCGGGTCTCTCTACCTCTCGATGTCCCTGGGTCTCTCTACCTCTCGATGTTCTCGGGTCTTCCTGCCTCTCGATGTCCCGGGGTCTCTCTACCTTTCGATGTCCCCGGGTCTCTCTACCTCTCGATGTCCCCGGGTCTCTCTACCTCTCGATGTTCTCGGATCTCCCTACCTCTCGATGTCCCCGGGTCTCTCCACCTCTCGATGTCCCCGGGTCTCTCTGCCTCTCGATGTCCTCGGGTCTCTCTACTTCTTGATGTCCCCGGGTCTCTCTGCCTCTCGATGTTCTCGGGTCTCTCTACCTCTCGATATCCTCGCGTCTCTCTACCTCTCGATGTTCTCTGGTCTCTCTGCCTCTCGATGTCCCTGGGTTTCTCTGCCTCTCGATTTCCCCGGGTCTCTCTGCCTCTCGTTGTTCTCTGATCTCTCTACCTCTCGATGTTCTCTGATCTCTCTACCTCTCGATGTCCCTGGGTTTCTCTGCCTCTCGATTTCCCCGGGTCTCTCTGCCTCTCGATGTCCCCGGGTCTCTCTGCCACTCGATGTCCGCGGGTCTCTCTGCCTGTCGATGTCCCCGGGTCTATCTGCCTGTCTGTGTCCTCGGATCTCCCTACCTCTCGATGTCCCTGGGTTTCTCTGCCTCTCGATTTCCCCGGGTCTCTCTGCCTCTCGATGTCCCCGGGTCTCTCTGCCACTCGATGTCCGCGGGTCTCTCTGCCTCTCGATGTCCCCGGGTCTATCTGCCTGTCTGTGTCCTCGGATCTCCCTACCTCTCGATGTCCCCGGGTCTATCTGCCTGTCTGTGTCCTCGGCTCTCTCTACCTCTCGATGTCTCCGGGTCTCTCTGCCTCTCGATGTCCTCGGGTCTCTCTACCTCTCGATGTCCCCTAGTCTATCTGCCTGTCTGTGTCCTCGGATCTCCCTACCTCTCGATGTCCCCGGGTCTCTCTACCTCTCGATGTCCCCGGGTCTCTCTACCTCTCGACGACCCCGGCTCTCAATGTCCTCGGGCCTCTCTACCTCTCGATGTTCCCGGGTCTCTCTGCCTCTCGATATCCTCGGCTCTCTCTACCTCTCGATGTCCCCGGGTCTCTCTACCTCTCGATGTCCCCGGGTCTCTCTACCTCTCGGCGACCCCGGCTCTCAATATCCCCGGGTCTCTCTACCTTTCGATGTCCCCGGGTCTCTATGCCTCTCGGTGTCCTAGGATCTCCCGACCTCTCGATGACCCCAAGTCTCTCTACCTCTCGATGTCCTCTGATCTCCCTTCCTCTCGATGTCCCCGGGTCTGTCTGCCTCTCGATGACCCCGGGTCTCTCTGCGTCTCCATGTCCTCGGATGTCCCTACCTCTTGATGACCCCGGGTCTCTCTACCTCTCGATGTCCTCGGATCTCCCGACCTCTCGATGACCCCGGGTCTCTCTACCTCTCGATGTCCCCGGGTCTCTCTGCCTCTCGATGTCCCCAGATCTCTCTACCTCTCGATGTCCCTGGGTCTATCTGCCTCTCGATGTCCCCGGATCACCCTACCTGTCGATGTCCCCGGGTCTCTCTACCTCTCGATGTCCTCGGATCTCCCTACGTCTCAATTTCCCCGGGTCTCTCTACCTCTCGATGTCCCCGGGTCTCTCTGCCTCTCGATGTCCTTGGGTCACTCTACCTCTCGATGTCCCCGGGTCTTCCTGCCTCTCGACAACCCCGGCTCTCGATGTCCCCAGGTCTCTCTGCCTCTCGATGTCCCCGGGTCTCTCTACCTCTCTATGTCCCCGGGTCTCTCTACCTCTCGACAACCCCGGCGCTCAATGTCCTCGGGTCTCTCTACCTCTCGATGTCCCCGGGTCTCTCTGCCTCTCGATGTCCCCGAGTCTCTCTGCCTCTCGATGTCCTTGGGTCTCTCTGCCTCTCGATGTCGCGGGGTCTCTCTGCCTCTCGGTGTCCTTGGATTTCCCGACCTCTCGATGTCCTCGGATCTCCCTAACTCTCGATGTCCTCGGATCTTCCTAACTCTCGATGACCCCGGGTCTCTCTACCTCTCGATGTCTCTGGGTCTCTCTGCCTCTTGATGACCCCGGGTCTCTCTGCCTCTCGATGTCCCCGGGTCTCTCTGCCTCTCGATGTCCTCGGGTCTCTCTGCCTCTCGGTGTCCTCGGATCTCCCGACCTCTCAATGACCCCAGGTCTTTCTACTTCTCGATTGCCTCGGATCTCCCTACCTCTCGATGACCCCGGTTCTCTATACCTCTCGATGCCCCTGGGGCTCTCTACCTCTCGATGTCCCCGGGTCTCTCTAGCCCTCAATGTCCCCAGATCTCTCTACCTGTCGATGTCCCCGGGTCTCTCTACCTCTCGATGTCCTCGGATCACCCTACCTGTCGATGTCCCCGGGTCTCTCTACCTCTCGATGTCCTCGGATCTCCCTACCTCTCGATTTCCCCGGGTCTCTCTACCTCTCGATGTCCCCGGGTCTCTCTACCTCTCGATGTCCTTGGGTCACTCTACCTCTCGATGTCCCCGGGTCTCTCTGCCTCTCGATGTCCTCGGGTCTCTCTGCCTCTCGACGACCCCGGGTCTATCTGCCTGTCGATTTCCTCGGATCTCCCTCGATCTCAATGACCCCGGGTCTCTCTACCTCTCGATATCCCGGAGTCTCCCTACCTC